>NC_069387.1:120040651-120343681 GCF_027475565.1 Acinonyx jubatus
CCAAATTGGTGAGAAAGAAGTAAAATTTTCACTATATGTAGACAACATGATACTGTATATATAAGCCCAAAAGACTCTACCAAAAAATTGCTAGAACCGATACATGAATTCAGTAAAGTTGAAGCATACAAAATCAATGTACAAAAATCTGTTGCATTTCTATACACCAATAATGAAGCAGCAAAAACAGAAATTAAGGAATCAATCCCATTTACAATTGCAACCAAAACAGTAAGATACCTAGGAATAAACTAATCAAATAAGTGAAAGATCTGTACGCTGCAAACTATAAAACACTGATGAAAGAAATTGAAGATGACACAAAGAAATGGAAAAACATTCCATGCTCATGGATTGGAGTAACAAATATTATTGAAATGTCTATATACCCAAAGCAATCTACACATTTAATTCAATCTCTATCAAAATACCAACAGCATTTTTCACAGAGCTGCAATAAACAATCCTAACATTTGCATGGAACCACAAAAGACTCTGAATAGCCAAAGCAATCTTGAAAAAGAAGAACAAAATTGGAGGCATCATAGTTCCAGATTTCAAGATATATTATTAAGCTGTAGTAATCCTTAAAACATAAAAAACAGAAGTACCATATTATCTAGTAATTCCATTACTGGGTATTTACCCAAATAATATGAAAACACTAATTTGAAAAGATACATGCATCCCTATGTTTACTGCAGCATTATTTACAATAGACAAGTTATCAAAGTAGTCCAAGTGTCCATTGATGGAGATCCATTGATAAAGATGTTTTTTTAACTTTATTTTTTAAATTTACATCCCAATTAATTAGAATATAGAGCAACAGTGATTTCAGGAGTAGATTCCTTAATGCCCCTTACCCATTTAGCCCATATCCCTTCCCAAAACCCCACCAGTAACCCTCTGTTTGCTCCATATTTAAGAGTCTCTTATGTTCTGTCCCCTTCCCTGTTTTTATATTATTTTTGCTCCCTTCCCTTATGTTCAACTGTTCTGTGTCTTTTTGTTTTTTAAATGCTGACAACAATGTCAAAGTTTGGTTTTTTAATGTTTTGTTATTTATTTTTTAGAGAATGAGGCAGAACGGAGTGGGGGAAGGACAGAGAGAGATGGAGACACAGAATCCGAAGCATCATTAGGCTCCGAGCTGTCAGCACAGAGCCCCACGTGGGGCTCAAACTCACGAATCACGAGATCATGACCTGAGCCAAAGTCGGACACTTAACCAACTGAGCCACCCAGGCACCCCAACTGTTCTGTGTCTTAAAGTCCTCATATGAGTGAAGTCATATGATATTTGTCTTTCTCTGACAAATTTCGCTTAGCATAATACCCTCTAGTTCCATCCACGTAGTTGCAAATGGCAAGATTTCATTCTTATTGATTGCCGAGTACTCCATTGTATATATATACCACATCTTCTTTATCCATTCATCCACCGATGGACATTTGGGCTCTTTCCATACTTTGGCTATTGTCGATAGCACTGCTATAAACATTGGGATGCATATGCCCCTTCAAAACAGCATACCTGTATCCCTTGGATAAATACCTAGTAGTGCAACTGCTGGGCCCTAGGGTAGTTCTATTTTTAATTTTTTGAGGAACCTCCACACTGTTTTCCAGAGCAGCTGCATCAGTTTTCATTCCCACCAACAGGGTCAAAGAAATCCTTTCTCCACATCTTTACCAACATCTGTTGTTGCCTGAGTTGTTCATGTTAGCCATTTTGAGAGGTGTGAGGTGGTATCTCAGTGTGGTTTTGATTTGTATTTCCTTGATGATGAGTGATGTTAAGCATTTTTTCATGTGTCAGTTGGCCATCTGGATGTCTTCTTTGGAGAAGTGTCTATTCATGTCTTTTGCCCATTTCTTCACTGGATTATTTGTTTTTTGGGTGTTGAGTTTGATAAGTTCTTTATAGATTTTGGATACAAACCCTTTATCTGATATGTCATTTGCAAATATCTCCTCCCATTCTGTTGGTTGCCTTTTAGTTTTGCTGATTGTTTCCTTTACTGTGCAGAAGCTTTTTATTTTGATGAGGTCCCAATAGTTCATTTTTGCTTTGGTTTCCCTTGCCTCTGGAGACATGTTGAGTAAGAAGTTGCTAAGACCAAGATCAAAGAGGTTTTTGCCTGATTTCTCCTTGAGGATTTTGATGGCTTCCTGTCTTACATTGAGGTCTTTCATCCATTTTGAGTTTATTTTTGTGTCTGGTGTAAGAAAGTGGTCCAGGTTCATTCTTTTGCATGTCACTGTCCAGTTTTCCCAACATGACTTGCTGAAGAGAATGTCTTTATTCCATTGGATATTCTTTCCTGCTTTGTCAAAGATTAGTTGGCCATACGTTTGGGTCCATTTCTGGGTTCTCTATTCTGTTCCATTGATCTGAGTGTCTGTTTTTGTGCCACGTTGATAAAGATCTTTTTTATCCATGTGTATGTGTGTATAAACACACACACACACACACACACACACACACAAACACACTCAGCCTTATGGAATATTACTCAGCCATAAAAAGAATGAAATCTTGCCTTTTGCAACAATGTGAATGGATCTGGGGGGTATAATGCTAAGTGAGATAAGTCAGAGAAAGACAAATACCATAGGATTTCTCTCACATGTGGAATAGAGAAAGACAAATACCATAGGATTTCTCTCACATGTGGAATTTAAGAAACAAAACAAATGAACAAAGAAAAAACAAGACAAACAACATAGTCTTAAATATAGAGAACAAACTGATGGTTACCTGAGGGAAGGTGGGTGGGGCGATGGGTGAAGTAGGTGAAGGGGATTAAGAGTGCACTTCTCATGATAAGCACTGTGTAATGTGTAGAATTGTTGAATCACATATATGTACAACTGAAACTAATATTACACTGTATGCTAAGTGGAATTAAAACAAAACAAAACAAAAAAGCTGTTGCCTGAGGGTCTAGCCTCCAACCAGCCTGAAACTAGGTGCTAAATGAGATTTCCTCCCCTTGGATCACTGATGGATCTTGACACCTCCTCAACAATGGGGGCATATCAAGAATAAATCAAGAGGTTTATACAATCACAAAGGTTTAAGACATCCAAGTGCTATGGCAAAGTTAAAACAAGAAGTATATCATTGGGGAACATGGCTAGCTCCGTTAGTGGAGCGTGCAACTCTTGATTTCAGGGTTGTAAGTTTGAGCCCCATGGTGGGTGTAGGGATTACTTAAAAATAAAATCTTAGGGGCGCATAGGTAGCTCAGTCAGTTGAGCGTCCAACTCTTGGTTCCGGCTCAGGTCATGATCTCACAGTTTCATGGGTTCAAGACCTGTGTTGGGCTCTGTGCTGGCAGCTTGGAGCCTGCTTGGGATTCTCTCTCTCTCCTTCTCTCTGCCCCTCCCTTACTCATGCTGTCTCTCTCTCAAAATAAATAACCTTAAAAAAATAAAATCTTAAAAACAAAACAAAGTAAGAAGTATCAACACCTTATACAAGGCCACTCTTTCAAGACTGAGAAAGGAAGCTGTTTTATCAAATATATAGAAGCATAGAGTCAAACAAAATGAGAAAACAGAGAAATATATTCCAAATGAAGGAACAAGACAAAGCTTCAGAAAAATACCTTATGATATGGAGATAAGTAATCTACCTGATAAAAAATTCAAGTGATGGCTATAACAATGCTCACCAAACTTGGGAGAAGAAAGGATGAACACATTGAGAACTTCAACAAAGAGACAGAAAATAGAAGAAAGTACCAAATATTAGTCACAGAGCTGAAGAATACAACAGCTAAACTGAAAAATACACTAGACGGGTTTAACAACAGATTGGATGAAGTTAACGGATCAGTGAGCTGAAAGATAAAGTAATGGAACTTGCCAACACAGAATAGCAAAAAGAAAAAAAGAATGAAAAAAAATTAAGATAACTTTAATTAAAGGACCTCTGGGACCACATCAAGCAGAATACCATTTGCATTATAGAGGTCCCAGAAGGAAAAGAGAGATAAAACGGCAGAGAACTTATTTGAAAATACAAAGGCTGAAAAATTCTCTAACATAGGGAAGGAAACAAGTACGCAGGACCAGGGAGCCCCAGAGAGTTCAAAAAGGGATGAATTCAAAGAAAACCACACCAAGACACATTATAATTTAAATGTCAAAAGTTAAAGAGAGAATCTTAAAAGCAGCAAGAGCATAACAAACTGTTTCATACAAAGGAAACCCCATCAGGAGATCAGCAGATTTCTCAGCAGAATTTTGCAAGCCAGAAGGGAGTGGCATGACATATTCAAAGTGTTAAAAGGAAAAAACTTCCAACCCCAAATACCATACCTGGCAGGGTTATCACTCATATCTGAAGGAGAGATAAGGAGTCTTCCAGACAAGCATAATCTAAAGGAGTTCATCACTATTCAATCAGTCTTACAAGAGATATTAACAGAACTTTTTTAAGCTGAAAAGAAATGGGACTAATTAATAACAAGAAAACATATAAAAGTAAAAATCTCAATGACAAAGGTAAATATATAGCAAGAGTAGGAATAATCATTTATAAAGTTACTAAGAAGGTTAAAGTACAAAAGTAATTAATTTGACAAAAGCTACAATAATTTGTTAAGGGATATATAATATAAAAACATGTAAAAGTGACATCAGAAATATAAAACATGAGAGGGGGAGTATAAAAATGTAGTATTGGAAGGTGTTAAAATTTAAGTTGCTATGAACTTAAAATAGACTATTATATATAGGATTATATATATAAACCTCATGGTAACCACAAAGCAAAAACTTATAGTAAATACACAAAAAATGAAAACATAGCAATAAGAAAGTCATTAAATGACACATTAGACCAGATAGATTTGATAGATATATAGAGAATATTTGATTCAAAACAGCAGAATACAAGTTCTTCTCAAGTGCACATGGAGCATTGTCCAGGATAGATCACATGTTAGGCAACAAAACAAGTCTCAATAAATTCAAGAAGATTGAAATAATATCAAGCATCTTTTCTAAACCACAATGGTATGATAATAGGAATGAATTACAAGAAAAAAAATGAGAAAACTACAAATACATAATTAACACAATTAACACATAATTTAATACAAGATTAAATAACATGTTACTGAACAACTACTGGATCATAGAAGAAATCAAAGGAAAAATTAAAAATAGATACAAATGAAAACATAAATGTAACATATCAAAATTTATGGGATGCAGCAAAAACAATTCTAAGAGGGAAGTTAATATCAATACAGGCCTACCTCAAGAAATAAGAATAATAGCAATTTAATTTTACACCTAAAGGAACTAAGAAAAAGTAGTACAAAGTCCAAAGTTAGTAGAGAGAAGGAAATAAAAAAGTGAGAGTGAAAAAAAATTGAGACAAAAAAATAGAAAAGATCACTGAAACTAAGAGCTGGTTCTTTGAAAAGGCAAACAAAATTGACAAACATTTAGCTAGATTCAACAAGGAAAAAACAGGATTTAAATAAATAAAATCAGAAAGTTACAACTGATACCAAACACATACAAAGGATCACAAGAGAGTACACTTATACGCCAAAAAATTGAAGAGATAGTCTGTGCTAATGGAAGAATTAATATTGTAACAATATCATACTACCTAAAGCACTCTACAGATTTGATGCAATCCCTATCAAAATGCTAATTTTTTTATAGAACTAGAACAAATAATTCTAAAATTTATATGGAACAACAAATGATCTCTAATAGCCAAAACAATATGGAGAAAGAACAAAGTTGGAGGCATTTTATTCCCTGATTTCACACTATACTACAAAGCTATAGTAATAAAAGCAGTATAAAAAAGTAATAAAAACAGTATGGTATTTGCATAAAAACAGACACATAGATCAATTGAACAGAATAGAAAACACAGAAATAAACCCATGCATATATAGTCAACTAAGTTATGACAAAGGATAAAAGGATATACAATGGGGAAAGGACACTCTCTTCAGTACATGGTGCTGGGAAAACTGGAGAGCTATATATAAAATAATGAAACTGGACTGCTATCCTACACCATACATAAAACTTAACTTAGAATGGATTAAAGACTTGAATGTAAGACCTGAAACCATGAAATTCCTAGAAGAAAATATTAGACAGTAAGTTTCCTGACATTGGTCTTAGTGATGTTTCTTGGATCTGACTCCAAAAACAAGTGAACCAAAAGTAAAAATAAACAAATGGGACTACACCAAACTAAAAAGTTATGCACAGCAAAGAAAACCATCAACACAATGAAAAGACAATGTACTTTATGAGAGAAGATATTTGCAAATCATGTATACAATAAGGGGTTAATATATAAAATATATAAAGAACTCATACAACTCAATAACTAAAAAAATCTGATTAAAAAATGGGCAGAGGATCTGAACAGACATTTTTCCAAGGAAGACATACAGATGGCTAATAGGCATATGAAAAGGTACTTAACATCATTAATCATTAAGGAAATGTAAATCAGAAACACAATGAGATATCACCTTACAACAGTCAGCATGGCTATTACCAAAAAGACAAGAAATAACAAATGTTGGTGAGGATGTGGAGAAAAGGGAGAAAAGTGTTATGCACTGTTGGTGGGAATATGAATTGGTACAGCCACTATGGCAAACAGTATGGAGCTACATATGATCCAGGAATTTCACTACTGAGTATCTACGCAAAAAAAGAAAAAAATGAAGATAGTAATTAAAAAAGATATAGGCACCCCTATATTCACTGTAGCATTTACAATAACCAAGATATGGAAGCAACCTGTGTCCATTGACAGATGAATGGATAGAAAGGTTGTGGTATATTACTCAGCCATAAAAAAATGAAATCTTGCCATTTGCAACAACATGAATGGGCCTTCAGGGTATTATGCTAAGTGAATTAAGTCAAAGACAAATGCCACATGAATTCCCTTATATGTGGGTTCTAAAACAAACAAAACCAACCAAAACCCAGAGTCATTGCTACAGAGAACAATATTGGTCATTGCCAAAGTGTGGGGGAGGTTGAGGGGGCAAAATGGGTGAAAGGTATTAAGAATTGCAAACTTCCAACTATAAAATAAACAAGTCGTGGAGATATAATGGACAGGAAATGGACAGTAATGGAATATAGTCAAGAATGCTGTATTAACTTATTAAGGTGACAGTGATAACTAGACTTACTATGGTGACCATTTTGCAATGTTTACAAATATCAAATCCCTATTTGTACACCTGAAATTAATATAATATGGTGTGTCAATTATATATCAATAAATTAAAAATGGTAAAAGAAAGTATTTTGTTGTGGTTTTAATTTTCATTTTGCTAATGACTAATAATGTGCATCTTTTCATGTGCTTGTCATTGGTATACCTTTTTGGTGAAGTATTTTTCAAATCTTTTGCCCATCTTTTTAGGTAGAATTTTTTATTATTAAGCTTTGGGACTTCTATATTTTAGAAACAAGTGCTTTATCAGATATACGATTTGCATACGTTTTCTCCAAGTTTATGGTGTGTCTTTTTATTCTCTTAACAGTATCCTTCAAAGAGAAGTTTTTAATTTTGGTGTTCTAATTTATTAGTTTGGGTTTTATGAATCATGCTTTTTGTATTTAAGAACTCTTTGCCCAACCTCAGGTCATCAAGATTTTCTCCAATTTTTTTTTTCTAGAAAGTTTATAGTCTTAGAGTTTGTTTTTTCCCAGTGTGATGAGCCTTTATTGTTTGCAATGGGAAGTAGAAGGAGACACAACAGCTCCAGCTCCATGGGCAACTCCAAAGACCTACTCTATCATTGTCACTGAAAAAACTACTGTTAGGTTTTACATTTACATGTTAAGCTAGTTTTGTATAAGGTTTTGAATGGATTTAAGTTCTTTTAAAAATATATGGATATCCATTATTCCATTACCATTTGTTGAAGTGCTACCCTTTTTCCACTAAATTGCCTTTGCATCTTTGCTGGAAATTAGCACCATATATGTATTGGTCTAATTCTGGACTCTCTATTCTGTTCCATTGACTTTCTAGTCTGTTCCATTGGTCTGTCTTTATTTACACCAATAACAGACTTTCTCGATTATTATTACAGGTTATAATAACTCTTGAAATCAAGTAGTTTTAGTCTTCCAACTTAATTCTTTTTCTGTTTGGATATTCTAGGTTCTTTGAATTTCCATATGAATTTTAAAATCTGTTGGTCAATTTCTATTTTAAAAAAGGCTTTGGGGATTTTTACTGGATTGCATTTAATCTACAGATCAATTTGCTAAGACTAGACATATTAATAAGATAGAGCCTTCCAACCCATGGATACAGTAAATCACTCCATTTATCTAATTCTTCCTTTGTTTCTCTCAGCAATGTTCTATAGTTCTCAGTGTACCTGTATTTCACATTTTTTTGTTAGATTTATCCATAAGGATTTCATAGGTTTTGATGCTAATGTGAATGGTAATTTTTAATTTCAATTGTTCATTGTTAGTATATAAAAATACAATTATTATATATTGTTCTTGTGTCCTTCAACCTTGTAAACTCATTAGCTCCAGCTTTTTTGTAGATTTTAATAGATTTGTTTTATATAGATAAAAATGTTTGCAAGTAAAGAGAATTTTACTTCTTCCTTACCATCTGTATGTTTTTTATTTCTTTTCTTGCCTTATTTTCTTGGCTAGAATTTCCAGTAGAATGTTGAACAGGAGTGATAAGAGTGGATGTTGCTGTTGTAGGGGAAAAGTATTCAGCCTTTCACCATTAGGTATTATGTTAGCTGTGGTTTTTTGTTTGTTTGTTTGTTTGGTTGGTTGGTTGGTTTTGTTTTAAATCAAATGGAGGAAGTTCATGTCTAGTTTTAGTTCATTGAGAATTTTTAATCAGGAACAGATATTGGCTTTTGTCAAATGCATTTTCTGTGCCTTTTGAGATGATCATATGCTTTTTATTTTAGTTTATTAATATGATAAATTGATTTTCGAGTGTTAATCCAATCTTGCATTCCTGGGATAAACTCCACTTGGACATGACATATTGTTTAAAAATATTTGTTTTGGGGCTGTTTCCAAAATTTGACTATTGTAGATAATGCTGCTATAAACATCAGGGTGCATGTATCCCTTTGAATTAGTATTTTTGCATTGTTTGGGTCAATGCCTAGTAGTGTAATTGTTGGATTGTAGGGTTCTATTTTTAATTGTTTGAGGAACCTCCATACTGTTTTCCACACTGGCTGCACCAGTTTGCATTCCTACCAACAGTGCAAGAAGGTTCCCTTTTCTACACATCCTTGCCAACATCTGTTGTTTCTTCTGTTGTTGATTTTAGCCATTCTGATAGGTAGGAGGTGATATCTCAGTGAAGTTTTGGTTTGCATTTCCCTGATGATGAGTGATGTTAAGCACTTTTTCGTGTATCTTTTGGCCATCTGTATGTCTTCTTTGGGAAAATGTCTATTCATGTCTTCTGCCCATTTTAAAATTTGACTATTCATTTTTTTGGTGTTAAGTTTTATAAGTTCTTTATATATTTTGGATACTAACCCTTTATCAGACATGTCATTTGCAAATATGTTCTCCCATTCCATAGGTTGCTTTTCAGTTTCGTTGACTGTTTCCTTCGCTGTGCAGAAACATTTTATTTTGATGAAGTCCCAATAGTTTAGTTTTGCTTTTATTTCCTTTGCCTCAGGAGACATACTAGAAAAGTGTTGTGTTGGTCTATGTCAAAGTTACTGCCTGTGTTCTCTTCTAGGATTTTTATGGTTTCAGGTCTGACATTTAGATCTTTAATCCAGTTTGAATTTATTTTTGTGTATGGTATAAGAAAGTGGTCCAGTTTTCCCAATACCATTTGTTGAAGAGACTTTTTCCTATTGGATATTCTTTCCTGTTTTGTCAAAGATTAATTGGCCACATAGTTGTGGGTTCCTTTCTGGGCTCTCTATTCTGTTCTTTGATTTATGTGTCTATTTTTTCCCAGTACCATACTGTTTTGATCACTACAGCTTTGTAATATAACTTGAAGTCTGGAATTGTGTGCTCTTGCTCTGTGAAAAATTGTTGAAATTTTGACAGAGACTGCATTCAATGTGTAGATTGCTTTGGATAGTATAGGCGTTTTAACAATATTTGTTCTTCTAATCCATGATGAATGGATAAAGATGTGGTGTGTATAGGTATGTATGTATATATATACACCTACACACACATATGACATATATATAACATATATATTGTATATATTACATACACACATTGGAGTATTACTCAGCCATAAAAAGAAATGAAATATGCCATTTGCAATGACATAGATAGAGCTAAAGAGTATTATGCTAAGCAAAATAAGTCAGTCAGAGAAAGACAAATACCAAAGGATTTCACTTATATGTGGAATTAGAGAAAGACAAATATCATATCCCTTCACTCATATGAGGAATTTAAGATACAAAACAGATAAACATAAGGGAAGGGAAGCAAAAATAATATAAAAACAGGGAGAGGGACAAAACATAAGAGACTCAAATACAGAGAACAAACTGAGGCTTGCTGGAGGGGTTGTAGGTGGGGGCTATGGGTAAATGGGTAAGGGGCATTAAGGAAGCCACTTGTTGGGATGAGCCCTGGGTGTTATACATAGGGGATGAATCGCTGGAATCTACTTCTGAAATCATTATTGCACTATATGCTAACTTGGATAGAATTTAAAAATTTAATTAATTAAAAAAAATAAACAAAAAAATTTTCAGAACTCCACTTTGCAGATTACAATGTGAACTTTTTTTTTTTTTTTTTTTTTTGGGAGAGAAAGAGGGAGCACGCAAGTGGTGGGGGGCGGGGCGGACACAGGATCTAAAGCAGGTTCTGCATGGACAGCAGAGAGCCCAACGCGGGGCTTAAACTCAAGAACCATGAGATCATGACCTGAGCTGAAGGCAGACACTTCATCAACTGATCTACCCAGGTGCCCCACAATGTGAACTCGTAATAAGATTACTAAAATGGGGCACCTGGGTGGCTCAGTCAGTTGAGCGCCCGACTTCAGCTTAGGTCATGGTCTCACAGTTTGTGGGTTCAAGCCCCACATCTGGCTCTGTTCAGAGCTTGGAGTTCAGAGTTTGGATTCTGGAGCCTGTTTCTCATTCTGTGTCTCCCTCGCTCTCTGCTCCTCCCCTGCTGGTGCTCTCTCTCTTTCTCAAAAATAACATTAAAAATAATTTAAAAAACGATTACTAAAAATTTATTTAAGATGAGAACATAACTGATGAAGTATTTTTGTTCATATAAATAAACTTTTCTTTCTTCTATTTCTTGGGAGAATCCTTCAGCTCTTCTGTGCTTCAATGTATTCATTGGTAAAAAAAAGAGGCAATTAGACTAGATATTTGCTAAGATTTCTTCTAGATTTAAAAATGTTATTATTCAGTCAGAGAAAGACAAAAATCATATGACTTCACTCATATTAGAACTTTAAGAGACAAAACAGATGAACATAAGGGGAGGGAAACAAAAATAATATAAAAACAGGGAGGGGGGCAAAACAGAAGAGACTGATAAATATGGAGAACAAACTGAGGGTTACTGGAGGGGGTGTGGGAGGGGGATGGGATAAATGGATAATGGGCACTAAGGAATCTACTCCTGAAATCATTGTTGCATTATATGCTAACTAATTTGGATGTAAATTTTGAAAAATAAAAAATAAAATTTAAAAAGTTATTATTCCAATACTTAGAATTTACTGAGAAAAAATATTTGTAAAGTTAACTATGAAGTGCTTAATTCTAAAGTATTTTAATCTACTTATATCAATTTGAATGTAAGTATACACAGATGACTAATAAATATTTTGTAGATATTGTAAAATGAATTTTCCCCAAGTTCATTCACTTATAAACTGCCAATCTAAAGTAATAGTGTTTTGGGAACAGAGAAAATGGAGTCACAAATAAAATCTTTACACTTCACGTTCCAAAGGAAGATAAATGTCTCTTGTTTAAGCTTCCTATTCAAAATCCATGACACTTCCTTTTAATGTCAGTGCTTTTGTTTATTAATCTTCGCAACAAGAAAGGTAAAAGTGACTGTTTTTGAAAAGACGCCTTGGCACTATTGCAGCAGCTGTGAAGTACAGGACTAAATTGTGGCAATTTAAGTTCTTCATGGATCCTGGAAATCGAGTTTGTTTTTGTGAAGAACTTGATCAAAAACAAAACAGTTTCACTGAACATTATGTTGTCTGGGCACTCTTCAAGAGCACATGGACACAATTTATTCTCTAACAGAAGCCATGCTCTGATTCAGATATAAAAGTTTCACAGAAAAACTCTGCAGGGATGTGTAAAAGGAAACATTTAAAAATTGTATTATAATTACCACAGGCTGTAAAGATACAGATTTAGTCATTTTTTACCCTTTGCTCATTCTTGGAAGATTTTAAAAACTAAAATTTGTAATGAAAAATTTCTGGAAATCTCGTGTGTGGCTTACCATCCAATTTGTCTTTATATCTAAGATGAAAATTATACATTTTAAATAAAAGTTAAGTTCAGATCAATTTGGTGTATTAGAAGCAGCATTGTGTGCAGCAGAAGCTTCTGGCAGTGCCCTGCAACACATCCCCCAGGCCCACCTTGGATTTCAGTCACAGCTGTCGTAGAGTTCTATTCAATCTTGGACTCCCTCACCCTTTTGGTGATAGCAACCCATCTGCAGTGAATGCCCTACTTCTCCACTTTCTGACAAAATGTCCTTTATAATGCCATGGAGCCACCCAGGTGTACAGGCAAGTATATCACAGAAGTGTAGAGGAATAATGCCCTCAGTCATTGGGTCCAGGGCTAGTGGACACATGGTCCATTCTCCAGTCCTTCTGATGAACAATTCTGGGAAGGAGCTGTTCATTTCTAAGGAGGTGAATCAAGTCCCAAGCACCCACAGTGGAAATCTTGGCAATATACCCTTGTATTTTTTTCCCTGTCCCATTCTTCCTACTCTCTCACTCTTGTCTCCTGGGATTAGTTCACAAATAAACATCTTGTGCCCGAGTGTTTGTCTCCAGATCTGTTTTAGGAAGAATAGAACATAGGACTTTGGTATGATAGTGACCCTGGAAACCATCCCCAGGGTAGGCTTCTATAACTGGATCACTTACCCTATTGTTAGGATAAGCAGGACAGTGGTAGTCTCTGGTGTGCCTCACAATTCATAAGAATCTCACTGGTGGTGGATTGGGACAAGAAGCCATGAGTTATCCAGCGGCTCTGTCAGTAGAATGGGTTGGGGGTAAAGGATTGCGGAATTGACTAGCATTTGTTGTCTTGGAAATCTTGAAAAAGGGAAGTAAAAGACTCAGATCCATCAACTATCATCTTAGGGCACACTGAAAGCCAAAAGGCCAATTTCACAGTATTTAAAGAGATCATTATTTCCTCAGCCATAGGACAGCTGTGGTGAAAATCAGGTCCAGAGTTTAAGGGTGGCAGACCTGAAAAGGAGATGAAATGTGCAGCCTCCACACATTTGTTTTGCTAACGCCATAGCCCTGATATCAAAGAGGGACTGAGAAAATCTGAGAGATTTTCCAGCTTGAATAGCATGCCAGCCAAAGCAGCTCTTTCTCCTTTACTAGAGGAGAGCAGCCTTGCCTTACCTGGAGGCCGTGCAGTTTTCACTTGAAGTGGATACCTTCCATGGAACATGAGCTGTACCACCTCAAGATTTAGTTTGTCTTTCCCCCACTGCCTTGAGAAGAATAACTAACGTCAAGTTTTAGCTGAGAGAGAAAATATAGTCCTTGATCTGGAAAGAAATAGCCTATTTACTGAATTTTAGAACTGGCTAACAAGTATTGGCAGAAAACTGGAGAACATGTGTGGGAATAGATCTGGAGTGTGTCAGACCAGAGGGGGCAGAATATAAGGCTGGATAGAAGAGAGTTTATTGACATGAGAGCACTCTTGTCACTCAACATTTAACATCCTGGCAAGGACACATGGAACTGGTGCTAACAGGCTGTAGGGATGGCTTCTTGAAACTTGGTTGTGATGGCCTATACTAAATTAGACGGAGATGCTGAAACTGCCTTGTCAAAGGACTGAGGAAGAGGTCAGTGGCAGAGAGGTGGGAATGTCAGAATAGATTTATTTCTTGTGCTGAGAGAACCAACCTACTATTTTCCCAGGAAGGATCTAGAGAACTCTCTTTACTAAGGAAATAAAGAATGTGAATAATGAGGGTGGCGCCGACATCTTTGGGAAAATCAGTGGTAGGTAGCTACATCCCGTAGGGATGCAGGGATATTGTTCATCCTGATATTCCACAAAATCTCATGCTGGTAACTTGTATTGGTAAATCAGGCTAATCAGATTTGGCGAAGAGGAAGTAGGAAGGATCTTGGTGCCCTATAAGACACACATAAGCTAGAAAATGGAAGATTCAGATCCTTGCAGGTTTTAATGGTTCAATGGTCTGGAGGATGCTGGGACATCCCCTCTGAGGTACAGGACAAGTTATTAAACTTGTACCCTCTACCATTAAGAACGAGGTATAGCATGTTGGGGATCTTGGCTTTTGAAAGCCAAATACTGCTCTCACCTATTTATGATGGGGAGATTTGAAAGGCTGCCAGTTTCAAATGGAGCACAGAGCAGAGAGGGCTGTGTTCCAGGTTCAGGCTGTGACAGACATAAGCTGCCCTGCTGCTCAGCTGATTACATGACCTATTATCCATTGACACTACAGATACCTGATGGACAGCACTGTGTAGCATCTCTGGCAAACTCTACTAGAAAGTTAACATCACAGATCTTAGGTTCTAGAGCAAAGTCATGCCTTTTAATTGCTTGAAAACAGCTCCTGGCATAGCATACCTCCACACCCAACAGAAATTGAAAATCTGATATCAGGTGATTAACTAGAGCTGCCCATCATGAGGTGGGTGTTATCAGATTCACCAAATCATCAGATCAGATAGTCCCAGTAGCAATCTATCATTTGACAGAAATGATCCATTTGGGATCAAGCCTGAGCAAGTGCACACGGTATGTGTAAGTTACATGGACACGTAGCCTAGATTCCCCTATCACTTACATCTCTTACACTAATGTATCTCCTTCAACCTATTCCTATGATCTCATGGGGAATTACCTATGATCAGTTGTATCAGTTATATATTGCTACAGTTATACCATATAATAACCAAAAAAATCTTTATGAGAACCAACAATGAGCATTTATTATTCACACATCTAGGGCCAGCTGGGAATTGGCTAGGCATATGTTCTAATCTTGGCTGGGCTTGCTCACATTTTGGGGTTGGCTGCTGGGTGAATAGAACAACTTAGCTTTGTTCCACATGTCATTCATTCTCCATCAGACTATCCTGGTCATATTCTTATGTCAGTGGCAGAGGCACAAGAGAAGGCAAGACCATCCAAGTAGTTTTCAAGCCTCTGCTTGAATCACATGTGCTAACATTCTACTGGCCCAAAGCAAAATCACATGGTTAAGTTCAGAGTCAGAAGGTGAGGCAGAATGCTCCACCCACAGTGGGAAGGCAACGCAAAAGTATGTGGCAAAAGGCATGGAGACGGGGGAAGTGAAGAACTGCGGCTATTTTTTGTAATATTAACATGCCAAGTGACAGATAAGGAAAAAGTAGGCCGTGTTCAGGGATGGACCAGCTGGATAAATTGGGGTGAGACAACAATGACTGGCTTCTCCACTACAGCCTCTCTCAGAGGGGGCTGTACGGATTACTGGTGAGGCAAAAATCTTCCTGATGGACAGAGCTTCTAACAGTGCCCTTGGTCATCCATGTTGATAGAGGGACATGGCTTGAGTTAAGGATAAAAACAGTCTTTTGATTATGGTGAAATGTGCAGATTTTTGTATCATGAAATGTCAACTCACCTGAGGAAGCAACAATTAGGCAGATAGGATGATTCCAATAGATTTCAGTCAGTCTTATCCTTACCCACTCCAGGTTTGTACAGCAAACCCATGAATGGAGTAATCACGGTGACAGAGATAGAGGGAGGCCACGTATGGGCCCAACAGCTTGGTTTTCCTCTCATTAAGGGCTGCTCTAGTTACTACCACTATTGAATACGTGCTCTGTCAGCAGCAGAGACCAATGATTTGGTACCATTCCTTTATCGAAACCAAATAGCTACTTGGTAGCAAGTTGTGTGCATTGATTTCCTTTCACCCTGAAGGAGGAATTCATTCATTCCTATACTAATTAATTTGCACTCTTAATATAGGCTTGCCTTCCTTTCCAGCAGTACCTCTGCTATCATTACTATCTGATAGTCTACAGAATGCCTATTATCAACATAGTATCCTGCATTACACTGCCTCGGATCAAGAAACTGTTTTATAGCAAACAAAGAACATGAGTTATTACATCCATGGTCCTATGTATACAGCATCATCCAGAAGCAATTAATCTAGTAGAACAATGAAATGGCCTATTACAGAGTCAGCTTAGGCATCAGCTCAGATATAATATCCTGTAGGATTAAGGTTCTATTTTCCAGGATAGGATACATGCACTATACCAATGGACAGCATATGACTCCCTGTTCCCAACTTCAAGGTGCAGGAACCAAGAGGATAGAAATAGGATTGGCCTTTCTTACCACCATTCCCAGTGAGCTACTTGTAGAATGTGTTTCCCACTCCTACCACCTTAGGCTTTGCTGGATTGGAGGTCCTGTATCCTGACAGGGTAAGGGGAAGAAGCTGGCACACTTCCCCCAGGAAGCACTGTAAGGACTCCACAAAACTGAAGCTACAGCTGCCAACTGGTCCTGTTGGGTTGCTCATGTCTGTGGGACAACAGGCAAGAAAGGGGAATTAATATGTTGGTTAACATGAGGAGCTAGAAATGTGACTACAAAAAGAAACAGGGAGAATGTGTCTGGAACTCAGGTGATTCACTGGGGGCATGTCTTGATGTTTCCATGCCTGATGTGAACAGTGAACAAACAATTGTGATACTCATAGCCTAAAAAGGGCAAAGTAACCAAGACCCTAGATCCCTGAAGGGATGAAGGTCTGGGCCACTCAGGCAGTCAACCAAACTAGACTAGCTGAATTTCTGGCAGAGAGCAATGAAAATCTCAAATGGCTGGTGGAAGAAAGAGATGATGAATATATTTTGGCCTTGGGTTCAGTTGTAGTAACAGGAACTGTAACAGGAACTGTAGCTTGTCTAATCGTCTTGGGCAGTCTTTTATAGACTGTTGCTGACCATCACTTTGAAGACTCAGTAATAGAATGAACTTAACATGGGACTCAAGCAGTTCTGAATAGGTAAGAACTATTTATTCAAAAACAAACATCTCTTTTGCCAAACATCACATCTCCTTGTCAACTTCTGATATCAGCCACAACTGCACTTAGAGAGTTCTGAACTCAGACCTGTCCGTTTTTGCTAGTGAAATCCTACCACAAGTGTGAGGCATGCATTTTTCCGCTTTCTGTTCCAAGTCCTTTTTCAATGTTGGGGTAGCCTACTTTCTCTCATAAAAGGATAGCTCAGAAATGCTGGGGTAGTCACTTCTCCTGGAGGTAACTTTCAACTAATAGGGGATGGAAACTGGTTAATAACTATCCTATCTGTATTAGGTGAATATTTTGAGAAGGCAGTTTGTAAACTTCTCAGGTCTTAGAGTTCAAAATGGCAACCTTGGTAATATACTTTTGTATGGGTTTTCTTTCTCTTGCTCTTCCTGTTCTCTCGCTTCTGCTTCCTGTGATCACCTCACAAATGCCATACTTACCCCCAAGTCTTTTCCTCAGGGTCTACTTTCAGGTGGGCTAAACTAAGACAGGTACCATTAATCAAATGCATTTATATATCTTTCCATGTAAGTATTTTAGAGATTTTCTAGACTGCGCAAATAATTATTCATGAAGAATTATTTGCAAGGTGAGGTAAGGACAGCATTTTAAATTAAAGATTTTTTTCCGTTTAGGCAATAAAAGAGTTGATGACATGATGCCTGCTCACTGTGAAACATACTGAAACTACCTTCAATTCAATTTCTATCTGATAATATTCTAAGAATATCTGACACTTTGATAGTATATGAACTAATGACCAAGTGGTGAAAAGCTCTATATGCCAATAAATTTCAACTTCATAATTTCTATGACATATCAGCTTCAAGTTGTCACTGAAAATTTAAATCCAATATTAGTCTCTGCCAGAAAATTCTTTAGCAATTCTTATAATATAAATGCACTTAATACTTTTCATGCTAAAATAGTCACAAAAATTGAATTACTCACTTAGTCAAATTCACTTTTTTGCATTGAGTCTATTTTTGATCACCAAACTCACATTGACTTCATTTCAGTACTTTGGTAATAAGACATTCTGCCAGATTTTAAATGCTTTATTATTTTTTTTAACATAGAGGGAGTTTGGTGGTAGATATATGACCATTTGATGTTTTTATGACTAAGAGTTCAAGCTCAGGCTCTCTTTCTTATAGAATGTAAATGCATACCCACACATGTATGTGTAACTGTTATGAAAATTAAGCTTAGTCACTAAAAGAAGATTCACTATCTGAACTTTCTTCTGTATTTTTTTCACCTTCACCATCAGGCACTGGAGCATTTGGCCTCCTGAAAGAGAAGGAAACAATTTGGTTTTTCCAGTTGAAAAAAAGCAATTACTATCTGTAAATTAGGTTCATCCTAGAATATTGCTGTTAATAAGTTCACCAAGTCTGTGTCCTTAACTGAGCGTCTCCCAGTCTCCTCCACAGCATGCTTCTCTTTGGCTTTTCCAGCACTCTGGGGATTACTAGTGCTATTCCTGTATGGGCCACAGCGCTGTTTTCTCTTGCCAGTCCTTACAGAATTTGCTAGTTCAGTACTTTCTGCTTCTCATTCCATGGAGACCCAACTACAGACAGAGATGTGATGTGGAGAGGCTGGCGTGACCAATGCTACATCTCCGTAGTCTCCAAGTATACAAGAGGTACAGAGAAAGGAAAGCTAGAAATGGAAAGAAAACGAAAATCTTCATGTTCCTGGAAAGCTGCAGAAAGAAATTTACAAATGGAAGAGAGTTAAAGAATGGCCTTTAAGAAACACAGACAGTATGGAAATTTTGCAGGGGAGAAGAGGGCCTGGTAAAAGGTTCTTAATGTTTGTTGAGTGTTTTCACTTATATTTTATCTTCATAGAATGAATGTAAAAAGTATGAGTTGGCAAAAATAATGTCTTGAAGACTCCCTAGGTAAAACAAGGAGATATGAGAATGATTAAACTCAACTTTGCAGGGAGATATAATAAACCAAATGAAATTTTACAACAAACCAAACATTCAACTAGATAAGTTCCATAGTGTTTGCTAGTAAATTATCTAATCAATATGGTAATACTATTATTCAGCCTCTATTCGCTCTCACTGAGAAAATAAGTTAAGCAAGTAAAGTATACTTTTGGGGAAACTAACAGGGAGTGGAAGAATAATATAGCTGCTCTGTCTTAATAATTGAGAACTACCAGACTTATTTCTCCCTCAGGCTCTTTGATTCTTATTAAAGATTTAGGACACCAACCAATAAAACTCTGCTTTGCCATAAATAAAATCACTGTTACTAAAATTAAAACATGTATAGTCTACCATGTACATTTAGTTATTAAAAATTATGGCTGAGTTTTGGCTTATAGTTTTTAATATCATATCTGTCATGTACAAAACAGAAAGATATGCTGGCACTGCTCCCCAGCAATGGGTAAAACAGAAACTCATTTGCTCTGCTGCACAGTTTTAGATTATACCTATTAGGAAGTCACATGTACTCGATACAGTAAAACTTGGAAGCTGGGTAAGGTGTTTACCAGGTTTTGACTGATACTCCATCTGCCTAAAATACTAACATGAGACCACAGTCTTCATTGCTCTCCATAGAAGCAAGACTGTGGAACCACTGGGCATGAATACTGGGCACATTTTCCAAGTAAATCTGTCTTTGCTGTATTTGTGATTTCTTACTGCCTTTACTTTGTTAAAAAAGAAAAAAATTACCAGAGGGAATTTGAATACAATGTAAAAATTATATCTATGGCAACTCAAACAAATAAAACAATGTATATGATACCCCTAAAATAAATGCTACTTAAGGGTAAAAGCAGCTTAAGCCTAAAAGGAGCTGAAATTATAACATTAATGTATGTGTGTAACCATTTTTTAATACATGTGATCATCACAGCTGTATAGCATAGTGGTTAAGAACACACATTCTGGAGCCAGACTGCCTGGATTCAAATCCCAGTCTTGCTACATATTTGAGCAATTTTGGGGAAGCTAGGTAACCACTTTGGATCCAACGAACCGACTGGAGTATTGTAATGATTAGAATGAAATATTATATGTAAAGTATATCAAATAATATCTGGCACATAGTAAGTATATTAAATAGATGCTATCTTCGTGGTCATTGTCGTCGTCATAGTCATCGCCATCATCATCATCATCATCATCATCATCATCATCATCATCACGTACCCACAATTTTGCCAGGAACTGTGTTAGGTGCTAGAGATACAGAAATGAATAACAAGTAGCTCCTTCCCTGAAGAAACTGATATTTTAGGGGGATATTTTAGAGGGAGACAGAAATATAAATTATTATTATAAATGTGATATACATAAATACAGTTGTAGTAACTATGCTTATGTAAAAAGTTAATTCACTCTATGAGGTTTGGTCAGAGAAGATTCCAGAGAAGTGGAGACATTTGTAAAGGGTTTTAAGATATAAGTAGGAGTTTCTCAAAAACAGAAAAGGTGGGAATAAGTGAGGATGAGAGTGTTCTGAATAAAGAAAAAAAATGGGAATGCATGCTGCATTTGGGAACTATAAATCATTTGGGACGTAGAGTATAAAGTAATTGCAGTTCAAATTTGATGAAATTAGAGCATATGGTAGGAGTAATAGGTATGAGAATTTCCTTCCTTTTTTAGGATGAATAATACTCCTTTGTACGCACATATTACATTTTGTTTATCCATTCACCTGTGGATGGGCATTTGGATTGTTTCCAACTTCGGGCTACTGTGAATAATGCTACTATGAACATGGTATACAAATACATGTTTCAGTCCCTTCTTTCACTTCTTTTGGGTATATATCTAGAAGTGGATTTGCTCAACCATATGGCAATTCTATGCTTAATTTCTTGAAGAACTGCAATACTGTTTTCCATAGCAGCTATATCATCTTACTCCCACCAGTGGGGTTGGTGGGATTCCAAGGGTTCCATTTTCTTAGTATGTTTGTCAATATTTATTATTGTTTGTCTTCATTCACTTAAAAATAAATTGTATGCTACTTTGGCTTGGAATTGCTAGGCAGACAAATGAAAAAGCATATACTAGTTCCCTTTGGGTACAAAAAAGAGAAAAATTTCAAGATACCATGAGAATCAAATGAAATAATGTATATGAAAGCATTATCTAAGTTAAAAAGCTTTATAGAAATGTTAGTAGCAATAATAAAACTTATAATAATACCAGCATTTCCAGCATATTCTTAGTGGGAACAAAAATTTGGCTTTTTGTCTTATGATCAGAAGTGCTCTTGCTTGATCCTGTATATATGAACCTTTTAAGTTGTCTTTTATGCAAAGTTTTTATTTAATGTTTATTTATTTTTGAGAGGGAGGTGGTTAGGGGCAGAGAGAGAAGGAGGCAGAGGATCCAAACCAGGCTCTGTGCTGACAGCAGAGAGTCCCATGCAGAGCTTGAACTTACAGACCATGAGATCATGACCTGAGCCAAAGATGGACTTTTAACTGACTGAGCCACTGAGGCACCCCCCATGCAAAGAAGTTTTAAAGATATATTTGAAAAAGTTACTACCTTAAAGTATTGGTATAAAGTTTAGTTTCTAAAAAGTCAAATGATTCACTACTAAAATTAGATGAGGACTTTATAACAGTTTATCTTAAATATACAAGTAAATCACTAAAAAAAAAGTTTATCAGCAAAATATAGAGACACATATAAAGTCAAAAGTACATTCATGATGTATCATGCACGTTTTTTAAAAATCTCAATCTATAGTGGTTCAATGATAAAAAAAAATGCTAGGTTGGTAGCTGCATTTTAATAAGCATACTTATATAATTTGTGGCACCAAGATTATCCAAAAAGTCTTAACAAAATAAAAATTATAGGAGTTTAGCATTAAACTCATTACTTAGTCTATCTTTTAAAATAAGTATTTAAATTTTTAAAAAATGTTTATTCAATTTTGAGAGACAGAGTACAAGCAGGGGAGTGGCAGAGAGAGAGGAAGACACAGAATCTGAAGCAGATTCCAGGCTCTGAGCTGTCAGCACAGAGCCCAATGTGGGGCTCGAACTCACAAACTCTGAGATCATGACCCAGGCTGAAGTTGGATGCTTAACCGAGACACCCAGGCACCCCTAAAATAAGTATTTTTAAGTTACTTATTAAAGTTACTAGGCTGACTTCAACAAAAAATGAGCCAAAATTTAGAAAGGAAAGGAGAAGGAAGAACTAAACACATACAAACCAGTACTTTTTAGCATATTAGATGCTGTGTGCAAGTTCTTTTTGTTACTCACCTTTCTCACTTATGGGAATCAAATAAGGATGTCAATCACAATCTCTGTTCCCCCACTCTTTCCCTATACCCTTCCTTGTCTTAGTCACATAATCCAGGCTTGGCCAATCATTAAGAATCTTCCCCTGGGAAGAGAGATTGATTCAAGGGAGGGCACAAGACCCACGCAGAGCCAATCACAATGTTTCCCTAGAAATGAGCTACAATATTCCATAGTTTATTTTGTTCAGTTAGCAAAACTAGCAATATTAAAGCCTTCATAATTGTGAATTCCTTGGCTTCAAGCAGTAAGCTCATCTGTAGCAGGAGAGAAGTGAATGACTATGCCAAGGAGTAAAGGTGGAATGGGTGCTAGGAAAGAGAGAACACTGCCAGCCAGACAGCAAGCACTGATGACACGGGCCTTAGATCCTGCCCTACTACCTGGACTTCTTTGCTATGTGAATCAGTAACTTCTCTTTTTGTTTAAACTAGTTTGAGCTGGTTTCTGTGATTCTGAACACGAAAAGAGTCCTAACATACAAATATTGTTGGTTTAATTTGTTTTTGTTAAAGAGATATTTATACTTGTGCTTAAAACCACAGCCACTTTGAGGACACAAAAACCATATAAACATACTTTGGAAAAACATTTTTTAGTGTAGATAAATAGTTTAAAAATATTTTTTATTTTCTTTAAACCTAAGACCATTGAACTTAAAGCAGATTAAGTGACAAAAACATTGTTAGTAAAAATATTACTGAGTAGGAGGTTATGGGGAGAGAGTACAGTAGTTATCATCCAAATCACTTTTCAATATCAACTATAGCACACTTAGAGCTATAATGTCACATGATACTGTTGTCACTCAAGACTGTTCTGTCATAGCTCTAGGCAATGGCAATAGGTGGTCTTCAGGAAAAAGTAAAACACTAAATTCCTGAACCAAGATTGTACTGACCATATAAAGACCTTTGGGGTGGTTATAAAAATGACAATCTAGACTCTGATATTATAGTAGCTAGTGAGACTTATTATAGTAGCTAGTGAGACTTATTTCAGCATTACATTTACTCAAACTACACACCCTTTGGTCTTTTTCTTCTGAATGCCCATCAACCCAGGTATATCCTGTCCTTTGTTGTGGTACATAGATTCCTGCAGTCAGGGAAACAATGTAATGCCCAATACTATAAAGAAAAAGAAAGTCAGCCCTCCTATAAGAACTGGCTTTTGCCATTTATCTTGGGGCCCTTTAATTCCCAGCTGCTCCTTTATCTTTTGCTTACTAGTCATTGGCAGGCCACAACTTCTTTTTAATAACATCTCTTTAATATTTCTATTATTTCTCTGACTCTCGTGATCAAGGTCTCCAACACTAGACCAATAACAATATTTTGACGTTGTTTTTTCCTGTCTTGTACTTTCTATCCAGTTTGCCAGCGAGTGGTTGAGAAACGATAATTACATTGAATGGGATTCCAGCTCAGCAAGAATTAAAAATGGAAGCAGTAAAACTATTTTTTGGAATTGTTCAGATGGGGAATTGAGGTCTATCCCACCCTCAACCAGCCAAAGCCCAAACTTTAATCCATTATGTTGTTGTGTGTAGCAGGACATAGACAAAGATTACTGGCAGATAAGGAATTCCTGTAGAGGGCTGGACATCCTTTCAGTATAATTAACAGAAAGTTTTCTTGCTTTCCAGTACCCTTTTGGTTAACACAAATAAATCCCCTCTTGTCAAAGTGAGGCTGAGGTGATTACTTTTACTTCTGGCAACCATAACTTTGGTCATTCCACAGTCTGGGAGGAGGTATAAATGTCTTTTGAATAAATATCTCCAGAACAAATGTCAATGAGCTTGTTTGGTTCAAAGCCTGCACAATAACTTGACTCACTGGATGTTTTCATTAGCCAAATCAATATGTTACACCCACTTACATCAATGGATAGATCATCCAAACAAAATTTATAAGGAAGTATCAGCCTTATATGACACATTAGACCAGATGGACTTAAAATATATAGAACCCTCCATCCAAAAGCAACAGAATATCCATGTTTCTCAACTCTACATGGATAGATCATGTGTTAGGCCACAAAACAAATCTCAATAAATTCAAGAAGACTGAAATTTTATCAAACATTCCCACTCACAATGGTATGAAAGTAGAATCCATTATAAGAATTAATGGAAAAACTAAGAACATGCTACTGAACAACCACTGGGTCATCAAAAAAATGAGAGAAGAGGGGCGTCTGGGTGGCTCAGTTGGTTAAGTGTTTGATTTCAGCTCAGTCATGATCTTGCAGTTTGTGGGTTCATGTCCCACATCAAGCTCTCCACTGACAGTGCAGAGCCAGCTTGGGATTCTCTCTCCCCGCTGCTCCCCTGTTTGTGCTCACTCTCTCTCTTTCTCTCTCTCAAATTACTAAACTTTAAAAAACTCAAAGAAGAAATTAAAAAAAATACCCAGAGACAAATGAAAACAGAAATATGATATACCAAAATCTACAAGATGCAGCAAAAGTAGTTCTAAGAAGAAAGATCACAGCAATACAGGCCTACCACAAGAAAAAAACCCCAAATCTCAAACCATCTAACTTTACACCTGACAGAGCTAGAAAAAGAAGGAAAAATAAAGCTCAAAGTCAGTAAAAGGAAGGAAATATTAAAGATCAGAGTGGAAATAACAGAATAAAAAAAACAATAGAAAAGATCAATGAAATTAAGAGCTGGTTCTCTGAAAAGATAAACAAAATTGACAAGACTTTATCTAGACCAACAAAGAATAAAAGGAGCCTCTAATAAAATCAGAAAGGAAAGAGAAATTACAACTGACATCACAAAAATACAAAGGATCAGAAGAGATTACTAAGAATGACTACACACCAAAAAAACTGGACAACCTAGAAGAAATGAGTAAATTCCTAGAAATACACAATTTTCCAAGACTAAAGAAAAAGAAAATCTGAATAGACCGATTACCAATAAGAAGATCGATTCAACAAAAGTCCAGGACTAGACAGCTTCACATGTAGTGAATTCTACCAAGCATTCAAAGATTTAATACCTACCCTTTTCAAACTCTTTCAAAAGATCAAAAAGGAGTGAATGCCTCCAAACTTATTTTAGGAGGCTGGCATTACTCTAATACCAAAACCAGACAAAGACAGCGCACACACGTGTGCGCGTGTGCGCACACACACACACACACACACACATTACAGGCTAACATCCCCTGATGAACATAGATGCAAATATCCTCAACAAAATATTAGCAAATTGAATTCAATAATACATTACAAGGATCATATAGCATGATCAAATGGGATTTATTCCAGGGATGCAAGAAAGGTTCAAAATCCACATATAAATCAGTGCTATATGCCACATTAATAAAATGAAGGAAAAAAATCATATTATCATCTCAACAAATGCAGAAAAAGCATGTGACAAAATTCAATAACCACTTATGATAAAATCTCTAAACAAAGTAGATATAGAGGGAACACATGTCAACATAATGAAGGCCACATATAACAAACCCACAGCTAACACCAGTCAATAGTAAAAAACTGAAAGCTTTTTCCTCTAAAATTAGGAATAAGACCAGGATGCCCCTATCCCCACTTTTATTCAACATAATATTGGAAATCCTAGCCATAACAATTAGACCAGAAAAGGAAATAAAATGCATCAAATTGGAAAGAAAGTAAATTTGTCACTATTTGCGGATGACATGATACTATACATAGAAAACTCAAACAATAGCACCAAAAAACTATTAGAACTAATAAACAAATTCAGTAAAGTAGCACAGTACAAAATCAACATATGGAAATTTTGGTGTTTCTATAGTCTATTAACAAATTATCAGAAACAGAAATTAAGAAAACAATCCCATTTACAGTTTCACCAAAAAGATTGGGGCACCTGGATGGCTCAGTTGGTTGAGCGTCTGACTACGACTCAGGTCAGGATCTCACAGTTTGCAAACTGAAGCCCCACACTGGGCTCCCTGCTGTCAGCACAAAGTCTGCTTTGGATCCTCTGTTCCCCTCTCTCTGCCCCTGCCCCGCTTGTGCTTTCTCTCTCTCAAAAATAAATAAAACATAAAAAAAAAAACCAATTTCATGAAAAAGAATAAAATGCCTAAATAGAACTTTGAATTGAAAGACCTGTATACTGAAAACTATAAGAAAGACACGGATGAAAGAAATTGAAGAAGACACAAATAAATGGAAAGATATCCCATGCTCATGGATTGGAAAAATTAATATTGTTAAAATGTCCATGCTATCCAAAGCAATCTACAGATTCTATTCAATTCCTATTGAAATTCCAATGGCCTTTTGGAAAAAATAATTCTAAAATTTGTATGGAAACAAGCCCTAAAATCCAAAGCAATCTTGAGAAAGAACAAAGCTGAAGGTATCATGCCTCAATTTCAAACTACAGTACAGAGCCATAGTAATCAAAACAGTATGCTATTAGCATAAAAACAGACACACAGATCAAAGGAACAGAATTGACACCCCAGAATTAAACCCACACATATATGGATAATCAGTTTATGAGAAAGGAGTCAAGAATATATAAAGGAGAAAAGGCAGTCTCTTAAATAAATGATGTTGAAAAAACTGGACAACCACATGCAAAAGAATGAAACTAGATCACTATATCACACATAAAAATTAACTCAAAGTCAATTAAAGACTACGATGTCAGACATGAGACCATAAAATTGCTAGAAGGAAACATACAATAAGCTCCTTGACATTGGTCTTAGTAATATTTTTGTGGCTCTGAGTTCAAAAACAAAGGAAACAAAAGCAAAAACAAACAAATGGGATTACATCAAACTAAAATGCCCCTGCACAGCAAAAGAAACCATCATCAAAATGAAAAGGCAACCTATTGAATGGGAGATTTTTGCAAATCATATATCTGACAGAGGATTAATATCTAAAATATATGAAGGACTTATAAAACTCAACAACAAAATAACAACCTGATTAAAAACTGGGCAGAGGATCTGAATAGACATTTTCTCAAAGAAGACATACAAATGACCAACAGGCACATGAAAACATCTTCAACATCACTAATTATTAGAGAAATGCAAATCAAAACCACAATGAGATATCATCTCCCACTGGGTAGAATGGGTATTATCGAGAAGACAAGAAATAACAAGTGTTGCTTAGGATCTGGAGAAAAGGTAAGCCTCACAAACTATTGGTAGGAATGTAAACTGGCACAGCCACTGTGGAAAACGGTATGGACATTCCTCAAAAAATTAAGAATACAAGTATATGATTCAGCTATTTGACTTCTGGGTATTTATCCAAAGAATACAAAAATGCTGATTTGCAAAGATATTTGCACCCCTATGTTCATTCAGCATTACTTACAATAACCAAGAAATGGAAACAACTCAAATGTCCATCATTGGATGAATGGCTAAATAAGTTGTAATATATATATTTATATGTATAGGTATGTATGTATATGTGTATGTATACACACAATGAATACAACTCAGCCATAAAAAAGGATGAAATCTTGCCATTTACAACAACATGGATGGACCACGAAGGTATTACGCTAAGTGAAATAAGTCAGATGGAGGAAGACAAATATCAAATGATTTTACTCACATGTAGAATCTAAAAAAAAAAGCAAACAAATGAATTAACAAAATAATACAAATTTAAGCTCATAGGTACAGAAAACAGATTGGTGGTTACCAGAAAGGGAGCAGGATGAGGGTGGGCAAAATGAGTGAGTGGAGTGAGGGATGGTGATGGATGATGGTAATGACTTTTAGTGGTGACCACTTTGTAGTGTATACAGTGTATACAGATGTCAAATTACAATGTCATACACCTGAAACTTATAAAATGTTATGTACCAATTTTACCTCAAAAAATGCTACAAACTGTACCCCCCCCCCCCCACTAATATTAAGAGTGTGACCAGCTGAATTTCAATTTCAGAAGTCTGTTCTTTACTGCAAAGTTTAAAATACACATTTTTCAGTTTGAGAAAATGAAAACTGTATAAACCAAAAGGATGACTACTCTGTGTATGTTAAGTATGTCTTTGTTGAAAACACAATGGTATACAGGCGACTAGAGGATTATAAATAAGTTGCGATCCAAAAGCCTGGAAAATCCATTGATACCTATTCCCTCATTAAAACATTCATAAATCACAACTAACATTTACTGGCCATTTGCTGCTTGTCCAGAGCTGTGCTAAGTGCTTACATCATTCTCTAAGTCTGAACAACTCTGTGAAGGGTGAAGTCCTATTTACCATTTTACTGATGAGTAAATTTATGCACAGAGCAATTAAATAGTCCAGGGTCATATTGCTAGACAGTGGCAGGGCAGAATCTGAATATGCAGACCATTTCTAGAGTCTGCCTTAGGATGAGCCATAACCATCATGAATTTCATCTCCTGCTGGGCAGGTCCAGAGGCTAGTCTATGTATCCTAGAACAGTAAAAGTAGTAATTACTAGGTAATAATAGTGACCATAGTTCTAGGACATAAAAGTATACAAAAGAACAGGATAAGGGAGAAAATACTTTTTTTTTTTCCTGATAAGAAAATTTGCATTGATTCAAAGAATATACCTGTTCTATCGTTCTGAATGCAAAGCTAGAATAGATTAATCTTAAAAGATTTCCATTTTCTCTCTCCTTAAACTATTTTTTTAAATGTTTACTTATTTTTGAGAGAGAGACAGAGCATGAGCCACGGAGGGGCAGAGGGACACACAGAATCTGAGGTATGCTCCAGGCTTCGAGCTGTTAGCACAGAGCCCCACGCGGGGCTCAAACACAGGACCTGTGAGATTATGACCTGAGCCGAAGTTAGACACTTAAACGACTGAGCCACCCAGGTGCCCCTGAACTACTTTTTTTTTTAAATTTTTTTAACATTTATTTATTTTTGAGAGACAGAGAGAGTGCAAGTGGGGGAGGGGCAGAGAGAGACACACACACACAGAATCTTAAGCAGGCTCCAGGTTCTGCGCTGTCAGCACAGAGCCCAATGTGGGGCTTGAACCCATGAACTGTGAGATCATGACCTGAGCTGAAGTCGGACGCTTAACCGACTGAGCCACCCAGGCGCCCCTGAACTATTTTTTTTTATGTTTATTTATTTTGAGAGAGAGAAAGCACAAGTGGGAGAGGGGCAGAGAGAGAGGGAGAATCCCAAGCAGGGTCTGTGCTATGAGTGCTGAGCCCAATGTGGGGCTCGATCCCATGGAAATGTGAGATGATGAAATGAGCCAAAATTAAGAGTCAGGCACTTAATTTCCTGAACCACCAGGCGCCTCTTCCCTTAAATTCTTTAGAGTATGATGGTGACAAAGGTACTCTTTTACATATCTTTATTTCAGTGTCATTGGAAACTAATTTTTTCAAGCTAAACAGGAATAGTTCTTGGCTATATAAGCACTATTGTTATTTTCAAAATCTTGGGAATTTCAAAAATAATTTATCATTTAGAAGTAGCAAACAGGGGCGCCTAGGTGGCTCAGTCGGTTGAGTGTCCGACTTCGGCTCAGGTCATGATCGGGTGGTTTGTGAGTTTGAGCCCCGCATCGGGCTCTGTGCTGACAGCTCAGAGCCTGGAGCCTGCTTCAGATTCTGTGTCTCCCTCTCTGCCCCTCCCCTGCTCACACACTGTCTCTCTGTCTCAAAAATAAATAAAACATTAAAAAAAAATAAAACAAAGTATCAAACAAATTTTATTTGGTAACTATCAGGCATTTTCTTCAGTTTCATAAACTTTCTAAAATTCAATGACAGTCATTTTTCTAGGAAAATAGCCAGGTCTTATTTCTCCTTATATAAACTGTTTTATTTTAAAATTATATACTCTTAGCTTCCAAATTTTTATCCACACAGGTCAATGAAATCATAATGTATTTTTGATCAGTATTTATTTCTGTATCAACTTCAGCTTTGCTCTTTGCTCAGTGCAGACAGATCTAGACTATTCTAACCATTGTAGGAGTCTGTCTTACTACTTAAGGCTAATTTTAAAAAAGTGTATGCTTACACTTTAAAGGAAAAACAAAACAATCTTTACTGAAAGTTCTTGGCTGAGGCTTAATTTGTACTAAGATTCTCAATAAAAGTATACTCTTCCCTCAGATGGCACATTTTCTCTCCTTCAGCATCTCCAACTTTTCTCCTAAAGTCAGACTCCCTAATTTTCTATAAACATCATTCTCAAAGTGCCAGGATTCCTCTTTAACAAGATGGTTGATTTCACTTATCATATCTAGATAAATGATAAATGCTGAGGTTTTCTAGTAGTAGCAGTGATAGGTTATAGTGAGTCACCCCCTCTTCAACCCTTGTGACTGATGGCATGTACGTATGAGGTAATGGATCAGAATTCAGGCTCCAGGCTGTGGTTGAGGAGCAACTTTTCTGTAAGACAATGTTAACTGTTACTGGAATTCTACCCCAAAACTTGGCACCACCTTGCAACTGAATGTTTCTCAACATTTACGGACAATGACGGGCCTTCAAACTTCTAAATGAGATACGTCAAGGAAGTATTGGGGTGCTGGGCATTCTCCCCTTGGTAGTCATCCATGGACTTCCTCCCATAGTGATACCTAAATGGAGTCTTAATTAATATGAAATTAGCCAGGCCAGAGAGGTCCAAGGAGAGGTAAAAAAAAATTGAAGATACCAAAAGGGAACAGGGGAATTCAGAGAAGTGCAAATAGTCTGCTACAGCTGCAGGAGATAGGAATGTATGGAAGAGTGGCAAGAAACGAAGCAAAAGAGTCTGGGTCTTGATGATAAAAGCATCTCTAAATGCAATTCTAAGTTGTTAAACTCTGTGTTGAAGGCAGTTGAGAGTCACAGAAAGTTTTGAAACAAGAACAAAGTATGAACAGATCCACTAAGGCTTTTGTGGCAGACTGAAAGAGAATAAGGAAACCAATCAGAAGCAATTATAATAATTCAGGTAAGGAATGATGAGGGATGTGGTCAGCTGTGAGAGATTAAAAATGAAAAAAATCATAGTGACTGACATAATCAGGGATAGGGAAGAGGGTAAAATCAAGGATGACTTTCAAGTTCCTGGTGTGGGAGCTGATTGAAGTAAAGGATTATGAAGTAGGTTTAGGCTGGGCAGAGGATGAAATGAAGCCAGTAGGGGGTAAAGAAATTGGATATCCAACATATGCTGATACTTATTGGACTGTTAGTTTTCCAGTACATTTTCTCTAGAGAGAAAAATCATCATTTTAAAGGTCATTTTAGCTCTCTGTTATTATAGAAGATCTACTGTGTATTTCCAGAAGCAAAAAAGAGGTCATGGTCAATGTTAAATATATTTATAACATATATTCCAAAGAATACCAAAATGGATTGGACCCATATGTTCTATTCACATTAAAATATATGCCACAATCCATCTGCTTTTAAAGTGTGTGTCAGAAACAATTTCCAGAACAACTGCCAAATATCCTGGAGATGCTTTAGTTCAAATTACCAATATATGCCATTGTACTTGAACTGTTTGTTACTTGGATATATACTAAATGTAGATACATGTCGGAAATCTATTCTTACAGACTTGAAAAAAATTCTTAAATATTATTTTTAAAAGATAAGATAGGAGAAAAAGACTGTTTTATGGTGTTTCACCTCCAAAATGCACACATTTTCTTGAAGGGCTGAGAGCCAAGAAAAATTTCAAAGTATACTGCTAATATAATATGAATGTCTGGATAACATAACCAAATACATCGGAGTGAACTAAAACCCCAAACTGGACTCTTTACAAGTATCTAGATGCTTGAAAAACAGACTAGCTCTGAATAATCCATTAAGATATATTTTATCCAGAATGAGCCATGTAGCCAGGTTTGCTTGGATGGAATAAATTATTGTCAAATTTCTGAGCCACAATTTGTCAGCATTTCTCAAAAATTTTTTTTATAAAATTCACACAAACAGATATCTAGTTTCATAATAATTATTAATGTGGACCTAGAGTGGCTTTACTTTATTCCTCAATCTGGCTCAACTTAGATCATGGTAGAGTAAACTTGTTATATACTAAGGTCTTAAAAAATCTGGTAGATAATTAAGAAAAGAAAGAAAAAAAAAGAAGAATAAAATAGAATAAAAAAGAAAAGGTAGCATGAAAGAAAAAAACAAAAAACCCTGCTTCATATAGACATTACTGCATGCAGCAAAACTGTCATCAAATTCCATCTCTTTTGGAGATATATATATATATATATATATATATATATATATATATATTCATCAATAATCTATTGAAACTGCTCCTTAAATATGCAAAGGCTGGTTTTAGTAGCATAGGGTAGATTTTTCAATTTTGTAATATTGGGAAAGACACTCTTTATGAAGATGGTTTCTTCAACAATAAAACACTGTTTAGTGGAAAAAATAGAGCTTGGAATATTTTTATTATAAATGATAAATTCAACATATTAGTGTAACATTATATTAGAAAAATTACTTACTCAAGAAGATCTGGGTCTAGTCCTTCCGATATCATTTTGTTTCTTATTGCCATCACTGGAACACCCTAATCAAAGGACACAAGACAATCAATTATTAAAAATGCCTCTTTCATAAAAACAGATAAATAGACCAATGAAGCAGAACTGAAAGCCCAGAAATAAACCCAAATACAGATGATGAACTAATATTTGATGAGGGAGCAAAGCATACTCAATGGAGAAAAGACAGTCTCTTCAATTAATGGTGCTGGGAAAATTGGACAGTCACATGTAAAAGAATAAAACCTGATCTTTATTTTACACTACTCACAAAAATTAACTCAAAATGGATTAAAGACTTATGGGTAAAACTTGAAACCATCAAACTCTTAGAAGCAAATATAGGAAAAAAGTTCCTTGACATGGGTCTTCATAGTGATTTTTGTGGAAATCACACCTAAAGCATGAGCTACAACATTTGTAAATAAGTGACACTATCTCAAACTAAAAAGATTCTGTTCAGCAAAAGAAACCATTAAAAAAGTGAACATAAAATACCTACAGAAATATTTAGGTATTTATAAACCATATGTCTGCTAAGGGGTTAATATCCAAAATACATAAAGAACTCATACAACTCAATAGCAAAAAACACAAATAATACAATTTAAAAATGGGCAAAGGACCTGAATAGGCATTTTCCAAAGAAGATATATGAATCACCAACAGGTACACGAAAAGATGCTCAATATCCCTAGTTACTAGAGAAATGCTAATTAAAAATCATAATGAGATATTACCTCTATGCCTGTTAGAATGACCGTCATTAAAAGATAAGAGATAAGAGATGCTGGTATGCACGTGAATGAACAAGGGAAATTTTGTGCACTGTTGGTGGGACTGTAAATTGGCACAGCCACTGTAGAAAACAGTATGAAGATTCCTTAAAAAATTAAAAATAGAACTACCATATGATCTAGCAATTCCAGTCCTCAGAATATATCCAAAGGAAATGAATACACTAACTCAGAAATATATCCTGTAGCCCTATTTTCCTACTAGTATTGTTTATGATAGTCAAGACATGGAAACAAGCTAAGTATCCATCAATGGATGAATGGAGAAAGAAGTTGTGGTATATACACACACAATGGAATTTTATTCAACTACAAAAAAATGATAAAATACTACCATTTATGACAACATGGATGGACCCTGAAGGTATTATGCTAGGTGAAATATGTCAGACACATAAAGACAAATACTGTATGATCTCATTCTATGTAGAATCTAAAAACAAAGCAAAACCACCAAACTCAGAAAAAAAAGATCAGATTTGTGATTACCAGAGGTGGGGGTTGGGAAGAAGGAAGGGGAATTGGAGGAAAGTGGTCAAAAGGTACAAACTTCCTGTTATAAGATAAAGAAGTGCTAGAAATGTAATGTAAAACATTATGACTACAGCTAACCCTGCTATGTGATATACAGGAAACTTGTTAGGAGAGTAGATCCTAAGAATTCTCATCACAAGGAGAAATTTTTTTCTTTTCACTGTATCTATGTGAGATGATGGATGTTAACTAAACCTACTGTGGTAATTATTTCACAATATATGTAAATCAAACCATCAGGCTGTATGCCTTAAACTTATACAGGCTGTATGCCTTAAACTTACAACTTATACAGTGATGTATGTCGATTATTTCTCAATAAAACTAGAAAAAAAGTAAACAGAAGCTAAAAAAAAAAAGCCTCCTTTATAGGTCTTCACATACCCCCAAAACAAGACCTTTTATATGGCTCATTATTTAAAATTGCTCTTCTTTTGCCTTTATATTAGTATGTATGTAGCCCTTGAAAAAATTTTTTCATGTTTATTTTTGAGAGAGAGAGAGAGAAACAGAGCATGAGCAGGGGAGGGGCAGAAAGAGAGGAAGACACCGAACTCGAAACAGGCTCCAGGCTCTCTGAGCTGTCAGCACAGAGCCTGATGCAGGGCTTGAACCCACAAAGTGTGAAATTATGACCTGAGCCAAAGTCAGAAACTTAACTGACTGAGCCACCAAGGTGCCCCTACAAGGTACACATTTTAACTGACTTCATGGAATCAGTGCTATCAATAGCACATCCCCAAATTAAATCATTTGCACTTATCTGTTACTAATTCTGCTGTACACACGTCAGATAACATATTCTCACTTTCTTATATCACCAAAAAAAAGGTGATAACTCAAATGATTAAAACTTTGGCTGGGATGGTACAATACATACTTAACAAGGTGAGTAAATGTCTTTTCAAATAAAGACTTCAGAGCTTTCTTTTTTTTTTTTTAATGTGTATTTATTTTTGAGAGAGACAGAGTGACAGCATGGAAGGGGCAGAGAGGGAGACACAGAATCCAAAGCAGGCTCCAGACTCTGAGCTGCCAGCAGAGAGCCCCATGCGGGGCTTGAACTCCCAGACGACAGGATCATGACCCGAGCTGAAGTCGGACGCTTAACTGACTGAGCCACACAGATGACCCTGAGAGCTTTCTACTCTGAAGTATAGTTATGTTAATGTTCTTTTCCTAATGGTCCAACTCCATTTGGATACATTATGCACAAAGGTCAAATAATTCAAAGAACTCTCCTGGGTCTATTTATATATCTTGCCTCACCAATACAAACACTAAGTAATGATAATGCTAATAGTGTACAAGTCACAAAAATACTAAGAACACATGAATCTTAAAATTCAGGATAAGAACATCAAAACTAAGAAAAGGATATGTCAGAAATAAATACAAATTTACTTGAAAAGGTAAATGATTTGATGATAAACATTTATTGAAAGCTCACTTACAAAGCTCTAAGGGAAGAAGATGCAATCAAGTCTCTTTGTCAATTCCTGCTCTTCACATCATTCCAAAAGATGAGGAAATGTTAATATGATGTGTTAAATTTGAGGACCTTGATTATATCACTTTCAAAAGTAGAATCACTGTGCTTTAAAAGGTTGTACACATGGCTGGGACCCTCTCTGTCTTATCTCTTCATCCCATGTGGCAAAGGGGTAAGCTGAGTCAGGGACCACATGGGGAAAAAGCTCAATCACTTCTCCACTGGTGCTGCATACTCTTCCCTTCAGGCCTTCCATGTCACTAGCCAGTTGTGTGACATTCAATTTTGAACCCAAGATATAGAAGAGGCCCTTTAGGAGCACTGATAGTCCAGTCCAATTTCTCAGAGCTCTACCCTGAAGTTTCTGGCACCAACCCAATTAAGATTCCCCTGCTTTCTTTTGCAGTTGTCCCTTTTGTTTTCTAGTCTCAAAAGAGTAAATTTCTAGGGTTAGTGGTAGAATTCTGATATCACAATCCCATACCTTCAATGTTTAATAACACTATGGCAGCAGAGTGCTTTATGCTGAGAAAAGACATAATCAGTCCCTGCCCTCAGGGAGTAGTCTAATAGATGTATGTGTTAGGTAATCACAGTACAATCATGCAATTGATACAGAGGTTTCTAGAATGGGTAATGTTAGACCCAAGGAAAGGCAGACTGAGTTGAGGACAAGCAAAGGATTTGCTGAGGTGAGTCTTAAAGATGGGATAGAAGTTTTGATTAAAATGAAAAACACAAAGACTTAGAAATATACACGATGTTTAAATAATCTATCTTACATAAGTTTTCTCAAACATATATTTTTAAGAACAAATATATACTTGTGTAGATAGGTCCCTCCCCAACAATGCTGATTATATTTTACATTTCACCTGATAAAATCTGCATTTAAATCTAGGCAAGTATATGTACAAATGTGAGAATCAAATGGATTATAAATTTAATATGAAAAGTCTTCAAATTTAATGACCATATATCTCTCACAAAAATGTTACAGATCTTGCCATATTAAATTCAGATCATTATTAACTACAATCCTCATTTTTAAAATCAGAAAATGTATTAACATTTCTTACTTTTTGAAAAATGTCCAGAAAAGTTGGTTATAGAAGGAGTCATAAGTTGCCTTCTATAACCATAATTTCTTATTTCAGTAATGGAGGAGGAAAAGTCCAAGTTCTCTACAGCTTGCTAGGTTAAAGGAGGTTGGGAAAACAGGCTGTCTTTCAAATTTATAGGTTACCCAGAAGACTCTCTCTCCTGAGAGGCAGCAAAGGCAAGACTGTCATTTATAGGCCCTTGTATACATTCATCTTCATAACTGTTATGTTTAAATTATAAATTAGTAAAATGTAATCTACTAAGCAGTGGACATTTAAATGCATCCTAAATGTTAGAAAGATGAAAATAAATAACACCTTTGTAAAAATTTCTTCAAAGCCATACTCCTTAAAGTAAAACTGTTCCATGGGGCAATCTTTAATAAATTCTAAAAAGTAAAATATGGTAGGTTTGGAAGGCAAAGAATGTGGAAGATAAAACTTTGGGCCTCTTGTTAGTTTACAAAGTTTCAGAATAAATGAAAGGGAAAAAAAAGGCAGTTACTTGCTTAGGGCCATCCAATGTGAACAGACACATTTGGAAGAAAAAAGCAGGAGTTTAGAATATTTCATAAAAATACACTAAAGTGCTAAGGAGAGATGTGAAAAAAAGCAGAATTTTATGTTATATTTCTTTAAAAATACCTCTCTTTCTATTAACTATGGTTTGATGGTATAAGGTCTTGCTACAAACTCAACTACATGACTTATTTATTATACTTTAGCATAATCCATAGGACATCATCGGAAAGGTTATATAAATAAGTTACAAAGCGAAGAAAACAGAAGGGAGGAGAAATGTGGTTGAAAAAAACATTTCCTAAAAGATAGCAAAAAAAAGTGTGTATGAGGTAGAGATGAGGAGAGGCAGAGGGTAAGGAGTAATGGGGGAGGATAAGTTGGCAGAATTAGATAAGCTCCCTATTTTAACATTAGTTTTACGGACTTGGTTATAGTATAAAAATAATAGAAACCTAAATCTGTAAGCTCCATATTTTACCTTTCGTTTCTTAAAGCTGTTTACAGTGTAAGAATACTGATATTACCAAAATTTGGTGACTCTTTAGTCCTTTATGTATATGGATACAGATAAAAGAAAATACAAATAACTTATAATATCTTAGCCTAATAGAGACTTTTAACATTGTCATCACCTTAATACAAATCTCATAAAGCTTGACACAAAAATAATTTGGCCTGTGTTCCAAACGATGCATTCCAAAGGGATTTGCTGCTATGTTTCCAGTGATGTTGCTTAGAAAGTTTGTTGTTTTGATATATTCTTCCTTAGGGGTTAAGGAACAGAGCTGGGTTTGTTAAACATCAAAAAGAAGTGTCCAATTTCTGATCTCTAAGAGACAAAGCTACTGGTGGTCTGAGGAGGACACGAGAGACCTCAAAACTGAAGTCTACTGAACTGTGGGATTATTTTTGGCAAGTGATAATGGCACTTAGTCCAACATAAGTAATGAAGAAGAGAGAAGGCAGCCATAAGTTTGATGTTCCAAAAAATCACGTCTGTATTTGCGTCACTGGAGAAAGTGTGTAAAGAAGCCACACTAATGAAATTATGATGGCAACACTAACAGTTACTAGTTTCTTATATCATAAAAACTGAAGGTTGCCAATATTTACATTTATGTATTGTGTTAATGAAAGACAAGTTACTAAATTCTTTTGTAAACCATGTTGAAATTTTCCTAAAGTTTTAGATTAGGAGAAAAAAAGGCCTTTACTCAATCTAAGAGAGAAATGACCTTCCTTTTTCAAAGTATTTGTTCATAAAGTAACATAAAAATGCTCCTTATACTTTAGTTTTCCCTCTCAGTTTATAAGCTTGAATCACAACAATTCAGTTATAAAAGATGTAAAATATGAAGCTTTTTTCTCTACTAGGTCAACAATTAAAAAAAAAAAAGATCTGTTGAGTTGACAGGTGGATAGTACTTTTTTTATTCGCAGGGAGAGGGAATGTGTAGGAGTTGAAAAGATGCTACGGGTTGGAAAAAAGGTAACCAGTCCTCTAATCAGGTTGTTTATTTAAGACTAGCTTAGTGAAATGAACTCAACCATTTCTTTGTTTTCTGATTTTCAATAGTGCTATCTTAAAAATATCTACACTGCCTTTTCTGAAATATATTAAGTATGGTGCTATAATTAGAATACAATTTTCAGGTGAAATATTCTATATAATAGTTAGTAAATGTTTACCGAACAAACCCTAACACAAGAGCAAGCACATATTCAATGATCTCCTTCTGGAAGTTTTCAGTGAAGGAATACAAGATTAATATAAATAACCTCTTAATCACTGTAAAATGAATATGGCTGTCCAAAAAAAGGGGAAGCTTTATTCCTAATGACTTGCATAGATTTAGAAGATGCTAGGCTCTGATATAATTCCAATACTGTTGCCACAAAGGGTTGTTGATTTGAACCTAAATATGTGGGGAAAAAAAGAGGTTCACATATCCTGACTGGTGCTATACACAGTGGTTTATAGTGGAGCGAAGAGGAAATTATGCCTTTTACAATGATTATCTTGAGAGATAAGTTCACAGTGAGAATGTATTTCTCACTGAGTGCCCATGATATATCTTTAAAGATGAAGGGACAAATCACATGGTAAAATGGACAAAAATGACACTGGCCATGACCAGGGCCCCAGGAAATTGGTGAGGTAGTTATTATTACTTTATTCATAAAAAATAAATATGTTAGCAATTCCCCATGTGCCTTTTAGCTATGGGAACTAAAGTTAACTTAAATCCCTATCAAGAAAAACCTTTAAAGAAATTATTTCAAAAGGTGAAGGCTCTATTGTTATGAGTCAGTTCAAAATACAGCTACATCAATTTCCCCATGTGACCTATTTTCCCCCTGGATACTCTTGTAACATGATAGATATTAAGTGCAATGATCATGGTGCATTGTGTTTTCTTTGCATTTTGTAGGTACTCAAGTATTTGTTGATTTAAGAGTAATTTGGAGCATTATAATGCAAAAATTATATCTAAAATTTAAAGACTGACTTTGTAGGCTAATTAATGCTAGAACTCCATTATAGAATACCTCAGCTACATTATAGCTTTGCTATACCACATTTCACTCAAATGATACTTGTTTATTGAAATAGGTATTCATTAAAATTTCCTAAATTTAACTACATTTCTACTTTCCAGGAATAAAAACTTAAAAAGAATTTCTCTAACAAATCATTTTGGAATTCACTACTTAAAAGTGTAATTAAGTTCAGATGGCCTCGTGTTCCATTTTTGAAAACTTAACTTACTTATACTAACTTATATGTACTTAGTCAAAGAGATTTAAAGAAATATCTCCAAATACAGCAATAAAAGCTATAAAAATAGAATTCCTAGTAATTAATTATAAAGATGATTCTACTGATTGAAATCACAAAATAGTCACTTTTGAATTAATTTTCCAATAGTGGTAATGTGAACTGGTGTGTTAGAAGTCTCTCACTCAATGCCCCAGGGATCCACAGGTACACATTTCAGGAGGTATGATCAGTATCAGCCATTCCACGTGGCTACAGAACCACAATGAAGGGCCCTGTATCTGTTATCAGTGTGTCATCAGCACATAGTCTAACCAACTAACCGAATAAAAGTCATTTGTGAACTTAGGCTAGGAAAACAACAAGGAAAGTTGGGATGCTGTCTTATATTATGAAAAACTGTGGTAAAATGTACTTATATCTAGAGACATTTTTAAAGATTACAGTATTAAGATGTAGATATCTTCAAGAAGAGAAATAAATATCATTATTTTTCCCCCCAAAATTTAGTATTTTGAAATCTACTTCTTTTTAAAACATAGTTAACATAGTATCATTTTTTCCAAACTATAAAACAATCCTTAGCAAAAAATTAACTTGCAAATGAAATATGTTATTGTATGTTACATTGCTGTCATCTATTCAAGATGAATTATCTTCCACACCAGGACTGTCTACCCCATTACGAATGCTTATGCTATCAGATCCTTGTCAAAAATGGTGCTAAAATGTCTTCCTCAACTTGATGGTCTATAAAACCTCTAAGATACTTCTCTCCCATGAGAGGTGAGCCTACTTCCTTATTATAGCTCATTTGCTTCTCTGGTCTTTTACTTTTTCTCCCACTGATTAACTGGAATCTTAGACAAATTTATAGTTAAAGAGAGAATCACAATATTTCTGAAAAGGATAAGTAAGTAACTACTTAACTGACATCACTATTATTTCCTCCTTACAGCTTTGGAAAACTTTTTTGTGAGGTCCCTTATTTCTGACAGAGGTGGTCAGTAGGAAAGAAGATAAAAGGGCACTGAGAAATCAAAGTTGGGTGACTAAAAAAATTACAGTTGGATCGGAGTAAAAGAACTATACCACACATTTCAGCAAGTATAAAAACTGTCATGTTAGTGTGTATCTTCAAAAGCTTAAGAACCTTAATAGTAGAGTACCCTTCTTCTTGTCACAATTTTTAAGTGAGTTGGAATGAAAGATATGAAATCACAAGTTAAAAACGTGTTTCTGCTACATGCCCCTTGTTTTTTGTTTTTTTTTTTTTTTTGGTTCCCATTTTATATATCATTTAAAGGTGATTCCTATGAAATTTAAAACTATCTTAAGCTTATCCTCTAAAAGTCCCCTCTATGTTTTTGTTTGGTTAACTCCTTTTTCTTTCTTTTGTGGAAGTGACATAGGGAGGTATGGTGTTACAGTGAATTTAAGGCAGATGAAATAATTTTATTGGCATTCAGCAAAATAAACAAATAAAGAATTGAATGTTTTGGCTTGAAAGGATTATTTCAGATAGGCCATCCTATATAAATTATTTTAATTATGATACCAATGACACACAAATATGACACAGGGAATAAATTCCTAAAGAAATATATTCTCTTCATACATACATTTATACTTAGGAAAAACCGACTTGACAAAAATTTTTAATTATCTCATATATTATTAAAAAACAAAGAATTCAAGTGTACAGCAGCCAGATCTCCTCCTACAACTCTAAAGGAGACTAATTCTGTGTACACCAGCTTGTTGGTATGTGACCACTCTTCAAATACGACTGAGGATTCTAAATGCTCTTGAAGTTCACGGTTCAAATGTATTTTCTCCAGAGACTGTAAATACCATTAATGGTTAAACAACTAGTTCCTGGAAACAAATGATTTAAATCAACATTTTCTTGGCAACTGAATGCCTCAAAGGACAGCTACAATGAAAAATATGTGGTATCAGTAGTAAAATATTCTGAGCTATAGGTTTATGGCAAAGTGTTATTAGCAAAGAATATATGAGGAATAGATAAGGTACGTGCATATAGTATTACCAAATGGATATTGACAACCATCTTACTTAGTACCAACCCACTACATGTTTTTCCTCCAGTGTTCTAAGGAAGATGAGAAATCAGGAAAACAAATATATCAGGAAAAGCAAATTTAAAACCTGAACTTAGCAATATTATTATTTACCACTCTCTAACAAACACATACAAGAAAAGTAAAATAGCAAAGCACAAACAAAAGGGCAGGTACATCATTGAAGAGCAATCCTTCTCAACATTAAATGTGTACACAGTACGACTGGCTCCAAACTCAAGGCAACCTGGGGAAGTCAAAAGGCAGCCAAACACTGAAATATCATAATTGATTCTGAAATCAATTGATTTGGAAATTATTGAGAAAATTGGGTATTTTAATGAAAATCTACAATCTTATTGGGAAAGTGAAACACTTTCCTGTAAAATAGGCATGATGATTCTTCACACATGGTTTCCTTAGAGGCTAGTTCATTGACTTTAGCAGAGAATAAGTAATTTTTTTTCTTGGGCCAAAAATATAACAAAGAGTTACCTGTTTCTAGGCCTTCCAGATACTCAGGGTATGGGAAAGCATAGATAACACCTCAAGGGCTCCCAATTGGTGGCTAACTGTCACGGTTTTTGGCCTTTGGGGAAATCTTTATCCAACACTTTTTCCATCTGATATAACTTAGGATGGAGAGGAAGGAGGATAACTGTGGTTTCTTGAGTTCCACTGACCCCAATTCAAAGTTACCATTCTGCTAAGCTTTGCTTTTTTCTTTTAGTTGTAGTCCAATGTACCTGGCCGACCATTTAGTTGATGGGAAAGATAGAATATTTTCCCTTTTCAATTTGCAAAGTTGGTTAAATCATGTAATTAATTAAATGGGCAAATGTTCACTTGTATCTTTTCTTTATCCACATTTATATGTGTAGGAAATCAATTATTGCACATGCAGCTTTTATCTTCAATGAATAGTGTGATGCTAAAACACCACAGAAAGTTGCCCCCGGCATCCCAACCTTTATGTATTCAAAAAGTACTGACCTTGATATTGATTAGTCAACTTTAGGGAACAAAACACATGTTAATATAATACAGAGTCAGAAAACAATGAAAATACAAATATCATATAGTTAAAGTAAATCTGTACCAGTGCTTTCCACAACTCTGACTATATATGAACCAGATGCTCCTCCTTTTTAAAAAAATTTTTACGTGTATTTATTTTTGAGAGAGAGAGAATGTGAGTGGGGAGGGGCAGAGAGAGAGAGAGAATCCGAAGCAGGCTCCACACTGCCAGAGTAAAGCCTGATGTAGGGCTCAAACCCCTAACCTGCAAGATCATGATCTGAGCCAAAGTTGGATGCTCAACCAACTGAGCCACCCAGGGGCCCCAGCAGCTCCTTCTTCTGACTACACTGTTGATCAGTGCTGAGGAATCTACCCTGGAATTCTCTAGACCATGAGAAGTTATACTGAGGTCATACCCCAAACAAGGTTTGAAAGCCTTTAACTACTCTCACAAAGACTAGGCCTAATCTAAAGAGCACTCTAATCCATACTTTATTATTTTCCTATGTATAAGGTGCATAACTTCCTGATGAACATCTTTAATAATCAGTGGGAGATTCTTCATCCTTAGTTAATGGAAGTCACATTTCCCCAAGCCAACATCCACTGCTGGCAACAGATGCATCAGAACCACCAAAACCAAGGAGATTATTCAATTCACATTTTAAGCCAGCCAAAGAAAATAGAACTTTAAAAAAGTCCAAGTGTCCAAAGAGACTGTTTTGGCAAATATGGTTTGAAAAAATACAAGTCATTAGCTTAATGTGGAAGTCGGACTTTCCCAATGCACAATTTATTACTGGCAAAGGATTCACCAAGCTCTGCCAGTAGAAAGGGGAGAACCATTGGAAAAGTGATCTATGTACACAATTCCAGTTAAGTTATAAAAGCAATATGTAATTTAGTAAAGGCTTGTGCTGCACTATTATGACAACAAACATTAAATCAGAATCAATTATCTGCCACATTTGGAACACAACAGTATTACTCACTGAAAAATCTTGTGTAAAATTTGCTGAAAAAGGAAAAAAAATCAGAAAATGCAAAAAAATGCCAGCAGGTGTTCCAGGAACATTCATTAATAATGAGATTCAAATTTGGAGATCAATTAATAGATCATAAACATAGAGAGAACTTCAGATCTCATTTTATGTACGAGGGAACTGAAGCCTTGAGAGGTGATATGACCTGGACAAGGTCACTCAGGACTGCATGACAAAACTAAGAAACTATACCATGTTGCATCCCAGAAGTAAAGATCTAGGTGTACTCCTAGTAATTCAAATTGTGTCACAGAAAAAGAAATACTTTTTGGAAATGTAATCATTATTATATCTCACAGAGGGTAATAATATGGGAGTGACAGAAAAAGGTATAGAGACCAAAAAGCAAGGTGCTGTTTATTTCTCTGTTGAACTGGTACTTATGACACTTGAAAGATTCTGTTGGCTGCTTCTATTCAAAGAAGTTTATAATAATTAAGCAGTTTTAGTTGTCTAGTTTCTTAAACAGATTTGCAGGTATATGGCAAGTGAGGCAAGGCAAATTTAAAAGAAGTATATTCCAGGAGACTGCTAGGACCCAGTAAGAGGAAGTTTGCATGGCAGCTTAGAAAGAAAGCCAAAAACTCTGTAGTTCATCCTGATACCCAAGAAGCTTGAAAATTAAAAAAAAAGAAATCTTTATTTGTGACTTGTAGGATTTCTATGTCTTCTATCTGAAGTGAGTGATCACTACCTGGATGGTCAGAAAATTCAAGCTTTTATACTAGTGAAGAGGCTTGAAGGATTTGAGAAATACTTGTCTCCTCCCTGTCTTAGAGAGAATGAAATGATTCTAGACAATAATTCAGGAAGGAAGCAAGAGTACAGATTATAAGAGGGTTGAGGGCCTAGTAAGTGTTAAGACACTGAGTGGAAGAATATTACACTTTGGAAAAGATAAGAAACAACCTAAATGGAATTACAGGTACAAGACTCTGCTTATGGAGCAGCAACTCATATGTATATATATATATATATATAATATATATAATGTTTATTATATATATTATATATGTGTGTGTGTGTGTGTGTGTGTATATATATATATATAATGTTTATTTTTGAGAGAGGGAAAGAGGGCAGGGGAGGGGCAGAGAGAGGACAGAGGGAGATACAGAATCTGAAGCAGGTTCCAGGCTCTGAGCTGTCAGTGCAGAGCCTGATGCGGGGCTCAAACTCATGAACCGCGAGATCATGACCTGAGCCAAAGTCAGATGTTTAACTGACTGAGCCACCGAGGTGCCCTGCAACTCATATTTTTAAATGACAAAAATATCAAGGCAATTAAAAATGAAAGAAATCCTATTATTGTCCGTAAGAGGTGAGAGAGTTTATGGCATTGTTAATTCCCTTTTGAGGATGCAGAAATGATTACTGAAGGATTTTAGGAGTAGATTTTTATACTGCTGGTATATAATGATTTTTTTTCAGAAAGACAGGTATTTTTGAGACCATGTTACCGTCCCTTTTGTTAATACAAACAATTCCCTACATTTCGGATGGCAGGCTTCTAAAATTCAGCCTTGACAACATGTAGCAATATGCATGACGGATGACAAACTACTCAGGATAATACCAGTAGCCGAAGTACAATTCATTTGATGGATTATGTGGATATTGGTCTTTCTCGACATTAATAACTAAAACTAAATTTTTAGTAGTGGGCAAACAAGAGAAACCTTAGTCACCCTCTGAGGTTGAGGAAAATTGGGCATTTTAATAAAAATCTACAATTTTGGTAGAAAAGTGAAAGGCAATTTCTAATGAAGCTACCCTCTCAAATTAGCTGGGATTAGGCTCCTCCTTGTAGGAAGTGGTCAGATTCAGTTTTCTTTCTATCTAGTCCTTTTGAATCCTGTTTGTTCTCAATCACAGTCAAGGAACTAAACCACCAAAGCAAAATAATTGATTAGAAGACTAAACAGAAAGCAGGAAGGCAATTTACTGTCCTGAATTATAGAGATACAAAGCTATGTAGATTTCTTCCCACATCAATGACAAAAACTGAAGGATTCAATGGTACAGATTATAATGGGCCTCCAATGATTCTTTTCCACTGCTGTGAGGCATTTTTTTCTAAAGCAAGGTGGTATTGTCATCTGTTCTTTCAGTTAAAGTTACAGTTTTGTAAGAATATGGATACAGGAAGCACAACTAGGTATGCAGATGCTGTTGAAGAACCATATTTTAGGTAATGAATTATGGCATTAAGATGATTATACTCCTGGGAAAGTATAAGCATTCAGAAGAACCAAAAGATTATGCTTAACAAGACCCACATAAGTATGATCAAGGGGCTTTAAACTGAAATCAAAGTATAAAAATAATCTTCACTTAAAACTGAAAGACTATGGATAACAATAATATGACAGGAGAAAAAATAGAGTGGAAGAACTAGCAGGTAATTATGAAAGAGGAGAAGTATAAACAAAGAGAAAACAAATCCAATAGCACCCTTCCTCTCAAAAAGTGTGTGTTTACAGACAGCAAACCTGCAAATCAAAATAAGTAAATCTCAGGGATTGTTAACACTTAATAGAAAGGAATTCATGAATGGGAGCTGGCATTTGAAAGGAATATATTAGAATGTTTTACAACAGAACGTGGAAGATACCTATAAATCAATATATATACACATATATGGAGATTCTTAAACGTGGGATAAAGGATCCCCCCACCCCCACCAGCCAAGTGAGGCTAAAAGAAGGCAATAGTTGTATTATAAAAAGGAGTTTGATCACCTGACCTGATGGAGGATTTAGATCAGGCTTTCATAAAATATGTTGCGAACAAGTACAAGCATAAGATACAGCCTTGGGCGTCTGGGTGGCTCAGTCGGTCAAGCATCCGACTTCAGCTCAAGTCATGATCTCATGGTTTGTGAGTTTGAGCCCTGCATCAGGCTCTGTGCTGACAGCTCAGAGCCTGGAGCCTGCTTCAGAGTCTGTGTCTCCCTCTCTCTCTGCCCCTTCCCCGCTCATTCATTCTCTCTCCCTCTCTATCTCTCTCAAATAAATAAAACATTAAAATTTAAAAAAAAAAAATTAAAAAAAATAAGACACAGGCTTCATGGGGGACATTAGCTATCCAAATGTACCGGCAGCTTAATCTTCCTCAAATCAGAGTATCTGATAAGTTCCTATCACCTTGCTGAAAACTTCATCCTCCAACAGATAAAGGATATAATGAAAGGAAGTGATTTAGCTATTTCCTACATGAATTTAAACAAAAAGCCAGAACTGAATTATGATGCAGAAGTGACAGGAACTCTGATAGTGACTGTGCCAAGGAAAGACAATCCAGGGCACTATCAAACATGTAACTACATTTGTGGTTGGATATTTTGACAGTCACTCATGATATTCTTAGGAAACAGGAAAAATGATAGATTTATGTATGGCTTAATGAGAATAATCCAAAGAACCATTTGTAGATTCATGCAACCTTGAGGGAAACCTCTAGTTGCTGTATTCTTGATCTGGTCCTATAAAACATTTAAAATCAGTAACTTGCAGAAATGGGAATGCATCTATATGTGTCCAGATGACACAAAGCTGGAAAGGAGAGTTAATATGCAGGATAAAATAGTACATACAATGAATATTGAGTGCCTTCCTGGATAAAGTGTTAAAGTGAATAGAAAGATGAGTCAAGATACAGTAGTTCCTCTCATGGTTCCTTTTCAACAGGGGCAATAAAAATATGTATAAAAACAACAAGATATGGAGTGATAAATCCCATAAAAAAATTAAGTGGTTGGACAGATCACTGAAGGGAGATCTTACCTCTAGCTTTATGTGTTGGTGGGTTCAGAAGGAACATGTCAGATTACTAGAATTAGGACATGTAGTAATCAAGAGAAGGGGAATCTAGAATCAGAGGTGGAAAAGCATGGAGCTAATATTGAGAAGGGTTTGTGGTTTTGTCTGCAGAATGAAATGCAGGATAGGGAGAAGGAAACAAAAGTTGGGTAATAAGATTCTGGGATTCAGGTTGGCACAATAAACTGAAAACAATAAAATTAAATTTAACTTGGATGAACTTGCAGTTTTAGGAAGGCAGTGTAAAGATGTTGCTCCCCTCTTCTTGAGAATTATCCCCAAATAATTAGGCAAAAAGAAATAAAACACAAATACTAATTTTAATGGCTAAGAGGCATATATGAACCATAATGCATGAAAATTAAAAGCAGATAAAAGAGTGATTGATGACTTAGCATATCAAAGGAAGGCCAAGTCTGTGTGCCTGAAGAGGGGATACCACAAAGTAGCACTTCCAGAACTTTGGAAATGTTTAGGAATTAGAAGCACCCGTACCAAAGCAGAAGAGAGGCAAAGGACTGAAATCAGGAAAATTGGGCCAAAAACAGGATAAGTCTGAGGCAGAAGAAATTGAGCCCCTACTCATACTCAGTGATGCCAAGTAAAAGGCTGAAGCTAAGTGCCAAGCAATGCTACAGAATTAGTTAAAAACAAAACCTCACAATATATTATTTCTTAAATGTTTTCAAATAAATTTTAAATTTATTTAAATTTATTTTGTCTCTCAAAATATTTTAATTGATGTTGTACATAGTGTAAAATATTTTTTAAATAGCTCTTAATCAGAGGAGCTATTTTCAAAATACATATATGCTCTAGCTCCAAGTCCCAAGTTTAGAGATTATTTTTTATATGATGGGAATCAGTAACATGTTTTGACAATGTTTCATGTCTGAAAACCACTGAGTTGGGGTAAAAAAGAAATCTATCACCAAACCTGTCAAAAGGTAAAATGACATAGAGGAAAATGTAGGCATTTTCATTCATATGTAAATACTATATGCCAGGTATCATTCTAGGAACTGAGAGTAGTGCAATACGCAAAACATTCTCTACCCTCGTGGAGTTTATATTTTAGTGATAGAAGAGACACAAAGTATGTAAAATACTGGCCAGTTATATGAAGAAAAAAGAAAAGAAAAAACAGCAGGGAAGGGTAAAAGGAATGGGGCCAGAGAGAAGGTAATACTTGACTAAAAATCTGAAAAGAGTGGAGTAGTGAAACTATCAAGAAACCTGTGGAAAAGTGTTTCCAGCAGAATAGCTGATGTAAAAGGCCTAAGACAGGAGACTGTATATTTATTTAAGGAACATCTGGCTGGAGCAGAGTAAGTGAAGATATGAGATCAAAAGAGTAATAGGGGAGCTAAATTGTATAGGATCTCATAGGTTTGTGAAGGACTTTGGCTTTTTATTCCTAGAGAGATGGTAAGCCATAAGATTAGATAAATGAATATTTAAAGACTCATTTACAGGGGTGCCTGGGTGGCTCAGTTGTTTAAGTGGTTAAGTGTCTGACTCTTGGTTTTGGCTCAGGTCATGATCATGGTTTGTGAGTTTGAGCCTCATGTCGGGCTCTTCACTGGAGAGCCTGCCTGGGAATTCTCTCTCTTCCTCTCTCTCTGTCCCTCCCCCACATGCACACGTGTGTGTGTGTGTGTGTGTGTGTGTGTGTGTGTGTACGCGCGCGCACACGCACACAAGCGATCTCTCTCTCAAAATAAATAAACTTAAAAAAGTCATTTACAGATACATGTGATATATATGCTTCTGAAAAGCAATGAAATTTGTCGAAGTAATTAATAACAAAAATAAAAATGTCAAGGGATTTCTGAGAACCTTAGCTGGCTAACTGTAGACAATTCCTAATAACAGTACCTTAAAGTGAGTATTTAATAAATAATTGTGGAATAAATGGACAGTGAATTTATACTGAAAAGGAGGGGCGCCTGGGTGGCGCAGTCGGTTAAGCATCCGACTTCAGCCAGGTCACGATCTCGCGGTCCGTGAGTTCGAGCCCCGCGTCAGGCTCTGGGCTGATGGCTCAGAGCCTGGAGCCTGTTTCCGATTCTGTGTCTCCCTCTCTCTCTGCCCCTCCCCCCGTTCATGCTCTGTCTCTCTCTGTCCCAAAAATAAATAAACGTTGAAAAAAAAATTAAAAAAAAAAAAAGGAAAATATGAGTTTCTGAACTTCTTATAAAATCAGAAGCAATGTATCAACAATATACAAATTATCCTAACATGTAGTTTTTTATCAAAGATTTCAAGGCATTCTTATAGGTATCATCAAATGGTTGTTCCTATTTCATAGTTTATATGTGTTAGGTAAGAAAAGACTAAATAAAAAGCCTTCCAGAGTCATCTTGAAAGTTTTCCTCTTCTGTTTGAAAGAGTAAAACACAGTTTTTCACAGTCCATACTTTAAGCTTAGCAGAGCTTTACTGGGTTCTAGCTTTATAAATATATTTATCAGGGGCGCCTGGGTGGCTCAGTCAGTTAAGCGTTTGACTTCGGCTCAAGTCATGATTTCACGTTTTGTGGGTTCAAGCCGTGTAGGGCTCTGTCCTGACAGCTTGGAGCCTGGGGCCTGCTTGGGATTCTTTGCCTCCTTCTCTTTGCTAGTTCATTACTGCTCCCCTGCTCACACTATGTGTGTCTCTCTCAAAAATAAATATTAAAAAAATTTTTTTTAAATTATTTATCATAATTCACACTCAAAACTAGCCCTACTTTATTCTGATTAAAGAACTTTATATATTTGCATCTCAAAGTCTGGTTTATTTTTTTCTAAAGTCTAGACCAGGGTTTTTGGCTGCCAATGAAGAATTTTGAACGTGATAAATCCACTTCTTCTGACAGCCAGGAAAAGCGAATATACTTTCTTCTCCCCAGTGTCACTTCTGTTACTTCTAAATGAACAATCTACTCTTTCTGATGTCAGACAGTATTTGTTTTTAAATTATTTTGGTAATAAATAATGTCATGGATATCAAAAACAAAACTGGTCTTTAATATTATGACCTCTTTTGCTTGATAGAATTTTATAAATATGATATTTTTTTTAATTAACAGAAAAATGATGAAGAGCTAGCTCCTTCAACCACTGCAATAAGACTTTCCACAAAAATGAAATCAACTTCTGCTGGTACAGACAACTGTAGATATTTTTTGGTATCATACCATGTAATGATTTCTCAGAAAAAAACATGAATTCTGAAGTCATATGATAGTAGAAGCTCTACCGTGAATGGCCAAGAGATTTAGGCTCTTTTCTATGACCAAGCCATTGACAAATGAAATTCAGAATAAAAATAAACTGCACTAGCATACAGGAATCAAGCTAAAGCCATATGATTTAAAAAAGAGTCCACTTTCATTCCTTTGATACATCCGAGATTTGCTATAACTTTATGTAAAGCAAAACAATTTACATAAATCTATATCCAACTATGTTAATTTGAAGTGTGAGATCAATTTTAACTAGAAAGATTTGACCTCTGTTCACTCTTTTATCAGGGCATTAGTTAGACATAGGAAAGAAGAGTAGAAAACTTGGTCACTCGGTTTAGCAGTTTTCTCAGAAAAAGTAACAACAAAACCTCTAGGGTTAAGAATTTCAAATGAGGCTGCTAGACAGAGAAGACAGACCAAATTAGCTTACCACTTGAACCATTTTGAGATATCTGGCATATCTTGGGTCCTTGGCTACAGTTAAGATATTTTCTGGTGTTACTTCACTTTCCTGTGGTCCAGAGTCTTGTAAACTGTTCTGCTGTAGAGAGTATTGCGTGTAAATCTTTAGACAATTCACAAAAGGGGTCCATTATGTTACTTAAAAAGGGATGTTTCTTCTTATAAATCTAAAGCAATCAATATAAAAAAATCATATTTCTAAATTTAAATACCAATAATTTAATTATGGGATATATGTTTCCAAATATTTACAAATAATTAAATATGATTTCAGAGGAAGTTCCACTTAATATCAACACTATATTGTTCCTTAAAAATGCAAATATATTCATAGCATTAAAAAATATTAGAATTCTGCTTTAGCTGTCCCCAGAGTATAGACATAGAACATGAATTATAGATGGACATATTATTTTAACGAAACTTCTAAAAAAGCTAATAAAACTATTTGATTTGCCAGTTATTCAACACTAGCAGACAGTGAATTGATTTTGTAGGTATCCACCATCTATAGAATTGAATTCCTCATTTATTCAGTAATCTTATTATAAGTGGATATAGTCTATTCTTTTAACATCTTAGAAAGCAATACCTAGAGAATTTGTGGAAGAGTAGCCCATTTCTATGGTAAAATTATCTAGTTCTATATATTTCAGCTACTGATGGAACTATTAATGTTAATACTACTTACAATAAAGAATATAGGGGAACAGTCTTTTTAGATAAAAATGCTTTTATCATATAGGCAGTTCTCACTTTGCGTGGTACTGTGTTAAGTGAAAATTGTCCATTTTAGAATCCTGTCTTCACTGAAGTGCAAAGATAGGTCTGTCTGTACACAGTTCTAGATTTTTCTATCAACTTGAACATTTGTTATGTTTATTTTTGTGAATTCTCACTCATTATCTATATATTAGCTTTACAAGGTAGTTCCTGAACAGAATGAAATCAACTGTATGCCTACATATCTATGCTGAAATGTAGACAAATCAAGAAATATCTTTAAATGTTCATAGTTTTTAGAATATGAATGTGAATTAGATATTAAGTTTTCCTCAGATCATTCAAATATAAATTAAACCTGTTGAAAACTCTACAGCAAACAAAAACATCCCAAATCCCTTAGGTTTCTCCTGTTATATGGCACTGAGTAGATATATGTATTATTCATCTTTAAAATTCATAAATACAAAAAGTCCAAAACCCTTAATTAAATAAAAAATTCAAACATGACCCAAGTATGTTTTTGAAAAACATTATGGACAATAAACTCATACAACAGCACAATGGAACAAATGATAATTACACATGGGACCTATGAATTTCAAAACTCAGCTGTTAACTATGCGTAATAACCAAGATCTCAACAAGGTTTAATTATGTCAGCTCTTACACCTTTACTATTTAAATATCCATTAAATCCTCTATCATATCTCTCAACTGCCCTTCATTTTATTCTCAATCTGCACAATTGGATGTTCTATTGTGAGTAATGATAAGATCTGAACCATGAAATTAAAGTTGCAGAAAAATCAGTATGCAAACCTTAGGTCTCTGACTCATATAGATTAGAGACTGAAATGAATGAATGGTTAAGAAATTGCATTGTTATCCTTTATCAGATAAATTGACTGTAATGGCAGTGAAAATTGTGTTAGGCAGTACTTAAGTCCATTTCAAAACATTTTACATAAAACATAGCAATAACAATGAAGAAATAAGAAGTTGATTTAAATATTATGAACATGCTGAATAGGTATTTTATTAAACTAATCAACATGCAACTTTGCTACAGTTTTTAAAACTCAGAAAGCCCAAAGAACTTCATAAATTCTCCAAATGAATTAATATATGGTTTTTAAATAAAATTGTCAAAATGTATCAAATCATTCTGAATTTTAGAAAATTTAGCTGTGATTACTTGTAATCAATTTTTTGAGACCTTAAATAGGCAGGATCAACACAACTGCAAAAGTTTTAAAGTACATATTGTAGATAGCATTCATAACACCTGGAAAAATATTCAAAATTAGACAGATACCACTTAAAAATTTTACAGAAACATATGACAGCTAGTATCCAACAAAGAATAACTACTAGGTAAAGTGAAAACATTTTCTTAATATTTTTTATACATGCCTTATTTTAGAAAAAGCATGGTCCATATTTAATTGAAAGGGCCTTGTAAAGTTAAACTCCTCTAACATATCTGGATTCCTTCTTGTATATTATACATATTCCAAAGGTCATCATAGTGAAATTTACTATATAAACTAAATGGATGTTAAATTTTCTAACATCTAATTGTTAAGTAAATGGTCATCTAATTCATTCTCCAGATATGGGCTATAACTAAATTTATGCCTCCTCCCACAGCCTCGTACCATATGTGTTCAGTATATTTAATGAATTCAACACAGGTGCTGGAGACAGTGTAGTCAGCAGATAAGAGGTAAGGACTCTTGGCACCAGACTGCCCGCACTGAAATTCCAGCTTTTACACTTATTTTCTGACCCTTGGCAAGTTACTTAACCTCTGTGTACCTCGTTTCACTCATCTGTAAAGTAGAAGTGTAAAGTGAAGTTATTTACTTCATAGGGCTATTGTGAGAATTAAATGAGTTAATTTCTGAAAAGCGCTCAGAAGCACACCTGATAAGGTACACAGTACGTACCCTCCACGTGTTAGTCATTATCATCACAGCCAAAGTAATCATAACCTAAAAAATATCCTGTGAAAAGTATCTCCACGTACAAATGCAGAATCCCACATAGATAAGAAGTCTATTGTTCAGTATCACTAGACAGATCACCATTTTAGTGATTATTTTATTTTGAATTTTAATACCCCACTGAGATACACTAGTTGTTCTGCAGCAGTGAGAATTTTTATTCCTTGAAATAAAAAGTAATATAAAATTGAAATGTATACAGAGCATAAAAGAACATTAAGACATAAGAACCAAATGCAAAGTGTGGACCTTACTAGGATGCTGATTTGAACAAATCAACTCCAAACCCATACTTTTTAGATATGTGGTATCTATAGATCAGTATCTCTCAAATTTTGAGAGCGACTACAAATCCTCTGGGGATCTTATTATGCTACAGATTCTGATTCAACGGGTCTGGGATGGAGCCTGAGAGTCCGTGTTGCTGACAAGTCCCCCAGGTGATGCCCATGCTGCTGGTGCCAGGAGCATACCTGGAGTAACAAGGGGTTAGATGGTACTTGGGAATTACTGTTAATTCTACTGTGTATGATAAAGACATTGTGGTTATACAAGAAAATGCCAGAACTTTCCAGAGATGCTCAAGGAGTTACACAGTGGTGAAATGGTATGATGCCCAGGATTCACTTTAGCAAGTGACAAAAAAGATAGATGAAGCAAATGTAACAAAATCTTTACTGGAGAATCAGGGTGGGTAATGGACATTTAAGTATTCACTGTACTATTCTATTATTGTGTGTGTTTGAAAGGTTTTATAATAAAACATCTTAAAAGTACAATTATTATAATAATGTAGGAAAAATGTCCACAATGAACTTGAAGAATATTATTATGCTCGAGATTTTTTCTAGTCCTATAAATAGTTTCTCTTTCATAGGCAAGGAAAATATTAACTTCAGGGAGCCCTTCAAAATAACAATAAAACAGCTCACTTCTTTTCAAACCTCATTTTCAATCTTAAGGGGTTTAAAATCTTACTATTCAAAGTTTTACATCTTCATTTAACTTCTTCCTTCAAACCTGCTACTAGGTCTATCTGGCTTAACCAAGACAATCTGCTTGTGTTTCCTGGAACTCAAATACTTACCTGTGATTTCTCTGCAGTGGTTTCAGAATGTGATTCATTTGTGATACCAGTGGCACTTACAGTAGAAACTTCAAATGCAACATCATCTAGGCCTGGGATAGATGACAACTGAGAAAAGAAAATTAATGTTGGTATATGAGGATAAGATTAGCTGCTTAAACACCGTAAATTTCTAGGTGTATGTGTTTTAAATAGCAATCTTAAGTTTTTAAGCCTATAGAAACAGGGTTTGTAAAATCTCATCTTTGGTGTCTGAAATTCTCCATGCCATAAACTATTTAAAAGTGAAAGTCATGCACAAGTAAAATATTTATGTATAATTTATCATTAATATAACTTAGCTTATAGCCCTTCTTTTCCTGGGAATTATTTTTAAAAAATGTAAGGAATCCTAGTGCAAGGAATAAAAAACAAGGGCTTTGGAGTCAGATTGTGTAGGTTTAAGTCATGCTATGTGACCTTCTGTAAATCTCCCTAGACCTCAATTTTCTCCCCTGTAAAGTAGGGATAAGAAAACTTACCTCACAAAGTTATTGTAAAAAGATTTTTATTAAACATGCTTTGTAACAACAACAACACACACACACACACACACACACACACACACACAATCACACAAAAAAAGTCCTTTGCAGCACATTTTAAATTTGAACGATCTGGGAAATGACAAAACTCTTGTCATCACATTTTAATGACTGACAGCCCTTTTTTTCTTTCTTTAAACATTTATCACCAAATGTTACTAAAATGTGTTATTTTTCATATACAAAAGGTAGGTATGTTGTCAGTGGTTATATATTTCAGGTTGGATCTGCAAGATCCACGCCAACCCACTTTTCTGATTTCTTTCTGATATCAGTGATAGATATTTGTCAGATGTTTGGCTGACTTTAGGGATTAATTTTATGGTTATGGAAATAATTAAGGTTATGGAAATGATTAAAGTTAACTTATCTACACAGTAACTTAACTTGTGACCATGGATTCTAACTCAAGAATTGCCCAAACATTAAAATTAGACACATACCCATAATGAAGAATAATGAAAAAAAAAACAATGGTAATAAGGTCTGAAGCAGCAATATTCACTGAGAACTGCTGACTGATGACAATACTTAGCATAGTGGTTATGGCCCAAATAGTTATAAGTAGGTATGGCTGCGAGGAGAGTACCTTGAACATGGTCAAGGCCAGGTATCCTAAATTTTCCAAGCTACAGAAACGTGCTGAGAGAAATATAGTGGCTGAAGTCCACAAGATGTAGAAAGTACGAACTAGACATTCTAATCCTTATGCTAAAGATGTCAGCCATTTTACTTCCTCATAAATATTCAATAAGCATTTTTTCAGATCAATTTTTTTTGAAAAAGGACAAAGTCACAAAAATATACTCATGTCTCCAGTATTTTATAATCAGGGAAAACACAAAACCTGCACATTTTCAAATCAAAACACTCTATTTTTGTTAGTTCTATTGTGTAATTTCTGACCTCAAAACTAGTATTCTTCATTAGCATTCAATATATTTGAATACAGAAAATAGTGATATTTTCTCCAAATTTTGCTCTGGAGACATGTGAACTTTTATTAATTTGTACTGTGTTATCAAATGATTACTATTGAGATAATTGTGAATTTTCCATCAAATGAACTATATAGAACCAGCCCAATTTGTTAACATGTTATTCACATGCTGTTGGCTAGAATAATGAAAGAAATTTCAATTCATGTGTATATTTAAACAGACTCAGGTAATGGTTCATAATAAGTATCATTTCCTTTGCAATTATAATGAATTAAAAACAAACACAAGACACTGTACCACCTCATGGATGCAGGAGCTAAACTGAATTCATTCCCAATTCAATTAAAGTTAAGTATGACTGAGAAAGTTGGTATATGCAGAAAATTTATACTATAAATTATTCAGAAATACAAACCTTTGCATCTAAAATATTTAGAGTTGTTTCAATTTGCTGGATACGAAGAGAAAGGTCTGCCAGTTTCTGGAAAAGAAAGATCAGAATAAAAGAACAAAGTCTGACTGAAATGAGCTGTTAACAAGGGTTAACAAAGGGCAGATTTGAAAAAAACAAACCCGTGATGGTTTAAATATTAGTCATTTTCTAAAATACTACACTTTTACTTACATGAGTAGGAATGGGAGCTCAAGTAAGTATTTTTGTAACCTCCATTAGCATGCTTCACGGCTACTTTATAAAATTGTATTCACAGATAAGCAAAAGTTATATTTTCAGCCTTATCAAACTCATCAGAGCCATATTCAATCATTGGAATCAGAAGGTAAACTTCTTCCAGGACAGAGTTTTTTGTTTACTGCTATATCCCTCATGCCCAGAGCAGTACTTGATACTTAACAGGAGTCTAATAATTATTTGTTGATGAATGAAGGAATTCTTCATAGAAGAGAAGAATAAAAATTAGCCCAAGACAGCTTGGAACAAGATCTGCCTTTATAAATTACTTAAACACTTAAGTATATATAATTAGTCCCAAATTTAAATTTTTTAAGTTTGAAAATTAAAAGAAGATGAAATTAAAAGATGAGCAGTTCATGTTGGAAAGAAGTAAAACACAGAGAAAAAATTAGAGTACTAAAAAGCAAAAGGAATCAACCTACCATCAAAATCCAAGATAAAAACAGAACCAAAAGCTTACCATGCTCTAGTTATTCTGTAGAATTAAATTACCCGTGTGTATATATACACTATACATAGGCACACAAGTAAAAGTAACACCATAAAATATGATTCATAAGAGCATTTATTTAAAACTCCCGAATCCTAAACATTATTATATTCAGTGACCTAGTCCAAGGCAGTTGGCCCATTGACAGTTGGCAGATGTGCAGCATCCTGACTTTTTTCTGGGTTATTATCAAGATCCTGACTAACTCCCAAGCAGAATTTTAACACTACAAGCAATGGTCATTTTGCCCACATTTAGAGGGAAAAAAAACTGAAATGCAGTCACAATGTAGTTAGAGCTTCACAAGACATTTTTAAGATGAGCATCCTGGTATCTACAAAGCTACAATTTTTTATTCTATAATAATTTTATTTTATAATGTTTAGTTCCAACATTAGAATCTAGTTTTAATGGCACTCAAAGCTTTCATTTCTTTTAACTTTGATTTCTAGCATTTGTTCATATAAGTCTTTAATGTAAATACAAATACTGGTTTACAAAACATATGAATGAATTCTCCAAATTATAAGTGTTTTCCTGGAAGTCATGAAAATTACATTTTATGCAGATTTCATCAGTATTTTATAGAGAAGCTTAGTAACTGCAGAAATCCTACAACAAATTAATTTGTAAAGTAAGATAATTTCTAGCTTATTTATAAATACATGCATTGGTTTGATTAAAGTGAATACAGAAAAAGATGAATTAAAAATTGTTTAGATATATAAATGCACTTAAAAAATTTTTTTTAATGTTTATTTTTGAGAGAGACAGACACAGACTGTGAGCAGGGGAGGGGTAGAGAGAGAGGGAGACACAGAATCTGAAGCAGGCTCCAGGCTCTCAGTGTCTGCACAGAGCCCGATGTGGAGTTCGAACTCACGAACCACAAGATCATGACCTGAGCTGAAGTTGGATGCTTAACCAACTGAACCACCCAGACGCCCCCATATAAATGTACTTTTAAGCAATAATCACCAGCATCGTAAAGGCCCCAGCATCCACGTTATATGCTACACCGTATATGCAACGTATCATTTGAAATCTCACACCAGGGGCACCTGGGTAGCTCAGTCGGTTGAGCTTCAGACTTCGGCTCAGGTCATGATCTCAAGGTCAGTGAGTTCGAGCCCCAAATCGGGCTCTGTGCTGACAGCTCAGAGCCTGGAGCCTGCCTCGGATTCTGTGTCTCCCTCTCTCTGACCCTCCCCCGTTCATGCTCTGTCTCTCTCTGTCTCAAAAATAAAAAACACATTAAAAAAAAAATTGAAATCTCACACCAAATGCATAAAGTAGGAATGATTACCATGCCAATTTTAAAGAACAGAAAACTGAGTTTTCATACAAGTAAAAGCATCTGAACTTAAACACTCCAAATCGAGATACAAAGATAGTAACTATCTTTGAAAGAAAGAATTTTTACATTGTTTTAAAGAATCATACATTGTTAGAACATGATGCCATAGACTCTGGGTGATGATAATGTGTCAGTGTACATTGTAACAAATGTACAACACTGACGGGAATGTTGATAATGGGGGATGTTGTGGTTGGTGAACTCTGGGAGGCAAGGAGCACATGGGAACTCAATGCTTTCTGCTTAGTTTTGCCGTAAACCTAAATCTTTTCTTAAAAAAAAATTATATATATATATATATATATATATATATAAAATTAAAAAATATGCACACCAAGATGGAAAATTCCCAGGCACTGCATAGATAGAAATTTTGTTATTCAAAGCTAGTAAGTAATCAATCCATTTCTCATGAAAACTAAGATGCTACTGTGCTTTAAAAAAAAAAAAAAGGAATCAAATTATTCTGATCTAATTTCTAAAATAGATGTTATTTATCTGGAATTATTTTTTTAATTTTTTTTTAATGTTTATTTTTGAGAGAGAGAGAGAGAGAGAAAGAGAAAACACGCTAGCGAGCGTGAGCGGGGGAGGGTCAGAGAGAGCCAGAGACACAGAATCTGCAGCAGGCTCCAGGCTCCAAGCTGTCAGCACAGAGCCCTAAGCACGGAGCCCAATGGGGGGCTAGAACCCATGAACCTTGAGACCATGACCTGAGCCTAAGCTACCCAGGCACTCCTATCTTTATAAGGATTTAAAGCAAACCTGAAATGCCTTGATTTGGGACAACAGGGTAATTTGCAAGGTACCTGAAGTTTGTCAGATAAGCTGAAAATTTCTTGATTTATCACCCACCTACTTCTAAAGAAGTGCATTTCATTAAAGTGAAAAAAAAAAGATGAAATAAATATGGAGTTAATAGTTGAACACGGAAACAAAAATAAAATACTGTGGTTTTTCAGGTTTGTAAAATATCCAGTTTGCATATCCAAGTCTCAAAAAGAGAAACAACATTTTAAAATAATGGATCTCTTGGTATATCACACTGGGTCGATTATCTCCTATAAGCGAGAGAGGGAAGCAATCAGTGGTTTTATTAAGCTTCATCTGACACTTAAACCCAGCAGTTGTAAAAGTTGTAGCAGTAAATATAGTTTTTAAGCAAGATTATTTGGTTGAAGGTTAAGTCTGATGGTGGGATTAAAAACTGGATGCAGAAGGTAAGCACTCTAAAATTTGTTACGTTATGTGAGAATCCCCAGCATTTTTTCCCTATTCTTAAAGAATTTAGAAAAAAAAAACAGTTTGGAATATTTAAAAAATGATTAAAAAGTCAGTATTCTACACATGTTACAAGTCTGAGTCAAAATTAACACATATGATTGCCCTGTTTACAGAATACCTTTGACTTTAAAATTCATTATAAGGTTAAATTTCTGCTCAGTTTTATCTATGATATGCACAGAACTTACACTGCACTTCCTACCCCATCCCATTTTAAATTTGCACACCCGATGGGCCACCATAAGATTTTTCTGAGTAGTGTCCAGAATAGAAATACTGGGGATTTGTGAAGAAAGAACTTTGTAACTTGGGTCTGATTCAACTACTTTCCTTTCTCTGGCTTCCAACCTTTCTCCTCACCCTGGTTTCAGTCATTAGAAGAGTTACAAAGTACTCTGGTATCCAGAAAGTTTTTTAAAAGTTAAGTTTTTCACTTTTCTCTTTCTTTTTTAAAAAGTTTATTTACTTATTTTGAGAGAGAGCATGCAAAGGGAGCAGGGGAGGGGCAGAGACAGAGGGAGAGAGAGAATCCCACGCAGGCTCCGCCCTCTCTGCTGAAAGCCTGGAGCAGGGCTCTATGGATCTCAAGAACCATAAGATCATGACCTGAGCTGCAATCAAGAGTCGGACACTCAACTAACTGAGGCACCCAGGCTGCCCTTCACTCCTCTCTTTATTAGAGAACTGCAAAACCAGTATTAGTGATGAAGAAAGAGCCCTTATCATTTGTTTCAAATTTAATTCCAGTTTGAGTTTAGCTGTGATTGAAGTTGCTACAGTTTGTATTTGGTTCAAACCAGATTATATGAAAAACAAAAAACAACAACGATAAAACTCCCAGGTTTTCTTCTTTCCCCGTTCATTTCCAATTCAAAAAAATAGCACCTAAGTTTCCTATTTTGCTCAGGAAAACAGTCATTTTGGCTCTTGCTTAAGGCTTTAACTAAACAAGGAATACAGGTCTAACAGGTGCTATTGACAAATGACAACCCATTTTGAAAAATCACATTGATCTTAACTCAAGGGAAAAAAATAGCATTTGATGTTTGAATACGTATGTTATGTCCTTGGAATATATCATATCATATCATATCATATATCATATCATATCGAAAAAGACATAACATCAAAGGATATGGCATAACAAAAAAGAGAATACAAATCTAAAAAATAAATTTTGAATAGCTCATTGCAGTCTCTCACTTGAAAATGATGTAAACATGCCTCTTACCCAGATCAGAAGGTGCAACGTAACAGAAGAGTGAAACGCTTTTGATTTTTACAGTTATTAGATCAGAGCTGGAACTCCAAGTCTGTTACTTTCTAGCTGTGTGAGTGTGGGTAAGTTAGAGTAACAATTGCAGCTATAAATACTGTGTAAACAAATACATGCCTAAAGAATGAATAAACGACTAAGCAAATGATTTAAATCTTTCTACATCTCACTTTCTGTATTTCTAAAAAAGAGATAATTGGACCTCTCTCACAGGGCTGGGCTGTGATGATGAAATGCATGTAGAGCTCATAGTACAATACCTACAGAGTAAGCACACAATAAATATTAGTTATTGTCATCACACCAAGCCAACAGTCTATAACTGACATAAATATCCAAACTGCTAAAGTATGAATTGTAAATAATGAGTTATAGTCACTAGAGTCAACCCTAGACCACCACCCATTAAGGAGAAAAAGGCGATAAACTACCTGTAAACTTCATGAGTTTTTGGTCAACAAACTTTTCTCTAGGGTTCAGGGAAGAACCAGGGAATAGTGAAATACTCAAAACAGTTGAGGGAAATTTGAGAGAGGAACAGAGTGGGTTAAAGAGTGAATCAGGAGGCTCTGGTAATGCATAAGCAAGCAATAAACAAGACAGGATTATTGTTATACTGGATTTAGTCTTCAGTAAATAGCACTCATTTCCTAGGCAGTGAAATTGTTAAGCACTACAAAGGTGAGGGGCTATCCCTGCCTCAGGGCAGCTTAATCAAGTTGCCCTCATAGCTGTGTTTGCTGGTTGTTTTATTTTTTTAACCTGGTGAGAAGGAGCATGTGGATGGAGTATTTGCTCCTCTCTGCTACCGATCCTTGAATTGTCTCTCTCCACCCTACCCTGGTATAAAAAATGAAGGACTAAATCCTTGGCTTACTGCTCTTTAGTCAGTCAATTCTATATCCCATTTAGAGAAGCAGTAGTAGGAGATAAAACTCCTGGAAGCAAGCGCCTAGCCTCTGGTGCTTAGATAAAATATAATGAACTGAGTCTCTTACTCTACCGATTATCATCATAGTTCACTTTCTTTTGTTTTAGTGAGAAGGCAGAAGAGATTTTGAGTAGACAAAAATAAGATGTTATACAAATGAAAATAGTTTTCCTGTCTCCATGCAATTTTTGTTAATAACAACACGTGTAACAAAAACTACTTGCGAAAGCTATACCTTATAAATAAGACCGAATGAACTAAATACTATTTTTAGTGACTGACTTGTGTATGATCTCATTTTACTCCTCTTTCTCCTTTTTAAATCCAACTTCAACCCAGGGTTCCCATTTTCTTCCCCATTCTCTTTTTTTTGGCTTTTTAAGAAAAAACAGGGCTCCTTGAATCTGATATCTAATCCTTAAACTAGGTACTCAGTCCTCACTTCACAAGTCATTTGCTGAAAGTATTTTCATTATTTTCATAATTATATTTGATACTAAAGTTATGTTTCGAGGCTACTTCCCCAACCATCTTCTGGATCAAGAAATGTAAAATAATTTTAATATAGACTGAAAACTATGTGTATGTAAAAATATACATCTCTGGCGAAAACATGTAAAATTTCAAAATTAAAAAAAATGTTTTCAATTGTGAAACCCTGTTATTCCTTTTGTTCTCTTTAAGCACATAAGCCTTACTGAACTATGTCACAAAGGCCTCTAGTAAATTAATTCAGCAGAGGTGGGGTGCAAGATTGATGATATAGAATCAAAGAGGATTTAAGGTATGTTATCCCAATAACTGGATGACAAGAGGTCATGGTACATGAGTACCTACACTGCAGTTCTTGTTTTACTCATTTGCCACCTCCAAAAGTACAAGATGATTTCTAGGCTCCTCATTAAACCAGTATCACCAGACCTACCTCCTCACAAACTGTAGAAAAGCGGTTGAGGAACTGTACAGTGTGCACCACAAATTGGTTTAGAAATGCCACCGTTCTTTTCTGTTGAATAGCTGGCACCTGTGTCATGTAAAAACAAACATGATTTGTACAGGAGGAAGTACACCGTGCAAACCCTTTGACGTCAATTATATATAATAATAATAACGGGGCATTTTTGCTGTATTATATGAGTTACTCTAAGTACTACGAATAGTCACTAACTCGTTTTCCTAAACTGTGGGGTGGGGCGTCTGATGACAGAAGCCACAAAGTTTGAGTATGCGCTTTGGATTCACAAACGTGAACTTTAACAGATAAAAGGCAACACACATAAACACACAAAACTTGCGGGCCATATAAAAGAGGTAGGGTTAGAGGTCGCAACCTGCTCCTATCGCCGTCGTGTAACCGGAGCGTAGAGCGACTCCTAATACGGGAAGCAAAGACCAGAAAAAGTACACCACCCCTTTAAACGGATCAGGAGGGACCCCTTTTTAAGGTGAACTGTGGGACTCTTCCCTCCCGAGGGCAGGACCAGAGAGGCCCGGGGCCAGGGACAGGGTTGGATATGGAGAGGTGGTGTGTCCCTGGGAACCCAAGTTTCCTTCCCCATCCTCCTCCCAGGTCGCCTAAGTTCAACTCGGTCGTTTACAAACCTTCGTCAGGTCTATGCCTGACCCCATGAGAGGAAGCCCGTCCTCATCCATCTCCTCAGCGGGCGGGGGACCCAGGGCTCACCCACAAACCCCTCCCAGACCGGGCCTGCCCAACCCGGTAATAATGTCCAAACACCTCCCCCTAGTCCCCGCCTCCAGGGCCCTTCCCACCGGAAGGAAACGCCTCCGCTTGCCAATCACGCCGCTGCTCCCGTAGAACCCGGCTCTTTGCGCGGCATTCTGGGATTGGTAGTTCAAATCGGGATTGTGACTACGTCAGACGCAAAGGCGCGCGCGGGGTGGGGCAAGACTGTAGGTTTAGCAGTAAAGTTCTTTAAAAGGGGGTAAAAAGAAAAAAAAAAAGTAAAACACTGAGTCTGGGTAAGATTATTCCTGCTTAGTCCTGTCATATGAATTGCAAAGTCATTCGTTAATAAAACCTATACATTTTTAAAATCCTGCTAAATCCTGGGTACTCTCCTTTAGGTCCTGTGGGGAATACAAAGATTGAGTCAGGTTTAGCCTGCTGCGCTGGAGAGGTTAATGCCCTGAAGCAGGACACAAAACTTGTTTCCTAAGGACTTTAAACATGAAATAAAATGTCAAATGCTACAAGTGAGGCAAAAACCGATGAAAGTGGTTTTGTTTGTTTGTTTGTTTGTTTGTTTTTCACTTAGATCATCAAAAAGGTACAACAGACAGACACCTGGACAGAATTTTGCATCAAGGGGTTTGAAGATCTTGGCTCAGATTTTGACGGTTCGGCTTAGCACCTATAGGACCTAGGAACAGCCACCAAACCAACATGTGATCCCCTTCGTTGTAACTTTCTGTCTATACAGCCACATCTCAAGTTCCAACATTCTCTGATGCCTGGGTTTCTGTAATAGCCTCTTCCTGCCTCCATCTGTGTTGCTCTAACTGAAACACATCGTAGCCATACAGTGACTGTTTAAAAGACAAACCTGATTATATTACACAGGATATAATTTTGCTTCTCATTTCTCTCAGTTTAATGTGCTTACAAGGCCCTCTGTATGGCTCTTGCTCACCTCTCTAACCTCACTTCTCACTATTCCCTCCATTTAACTCCCCCAAATTTCTTTAAGTTCTTGAAACCAGGAATTGCTCTGGGAATTAAATATGTTGTCTCCTTTGCCTAGAACAATCTCCCTTGTTCCCTGACCACCCCTGCCTAACTCCTACTCATTCTCATCTCCTTTATCCTTGTTTTCAACGGTTTGAATACTATGAACTTGGATGTAATTTTCTTTGTATTTATCCCTCTTCAAATTTGCTGAGCTCACATCTGTGGTTTGATGTTTTAAATTTTGGAATATTTTTTGGTCATTAAGTTTTCAAAACAAAGTTTTTTTCTGCCACATTTCCTCTTCTTTTCTGGAACTCCAAAATACATGTATGTTAGATCACTTGACACTGTCCAAAGTTCATTGATGCTCTGCTCATTTTTTTCTCCCTGTGCTTCAGAGTAGATAATTCTTATCGACTTATCTTCAAACTTACTGATACCTTGTTTTCTAGTGTTCAGTTTATTATAAAACTACTTATCCAATGAATTTTTATTTTAGATTTTCCAGTTCTAAAATGTCCATTTTTAGGAGTTTCTATTTTTCTCCTGAAATTCCCTGCACCCATCTTGCCCTGTATATATATGTGTGTGTGTGTGTGTGTGTGTGTGTGTGTGTGTGTGTGTGTATAACCATTTTATTTAATTTATTTTTAAATTTATAACCAAGTTAGTTATCATATAGTGCAACAATGATTTCAGGAGTAGATTCCTTAGTGCCCTGTACCCATTTAGCCCATCCCCCCTCCACAAGCCCTCCATTAACCCTCTGTTTGTTCTCCATGTTTAAGAGTCTCTTATGTTTTGTCCCCCTTTATGTTTTTATATTATTTTTGCTCCCCTTCCCTTATGTTCATCTATTTTGTATCTTAAAGTCCTCAAAAATATGGAAGCTTCACGAATTTGCGTGTCACCCTTGCGCAGGGGCCATGCTAATCTTCTCTGTATCATTCCAATTTTAGTATATGTGCTGCCAAAATGAGCACCCCTGTATATATTTTTTAAAACTAATTTATAATTGTCACTTTCAAGTTCTTATCTAATGATTCTCATATCTGGTTCAGCTATTATGTCTGCTTCTGTTGGCTTTTTCTTGATTATGTGTTATATTGCCTACATTAGGGGATGCTACATAATTTTAATTTTTATTCCGGAAATGGTGGGGGGAAAAAAAAGGAACAATGGAGATTAAGTGAGGAACTCCTTCAAAACCTGAGTTGAACTGGTGCTAGGCTATAGTTTTAATTAGATTGAGTGCACTTGGAATTAGCCCAACTCCTGGTCTCCTGCAAAGGCTTGAGCTCTTTATCTTGTCAATATTTGAGTTAGAGGGGAATGGTCTATGGTTTCAGAACATTTTGGTTCGCCTTTGTATTCGACTTCAGCAAGGCCCAGGAATCCAAGCACCACGAGAATGTGCAAGACTTAGTGTATTCTCTCTACTGCTGCTTTCTTAACAACCTTGGGGGTGGGATGTAGGCCTAAGTGATTTGTTTTTGTCCCTCTAGACCCAGACATCTCTATAGAATTTAGTTCATTAAGCTCTTATTCCATCCACTGCTTTCCAACAGCCCCATGGAAAAGTATGATTTTTGTTTTATCTGGTCATCATTACAACAGATGTGAGAGGTTTTCTTGCATCTTTATTCATCCTAACAAGTAGCAGAAGCCTTATCGTCCTATCCTTAGAGAAGTGGATCTGCCAACATTAGGCTAACTGTTCCTCTGAATATATGCCTCTCTAGCATCCTCCGGATCACTTTATCTTAGCACATTTTAGAATTTTTTTTTAATGCTTATTTATTTTGGGGAAAGGGAGAGATAGAGTGCGAGTGAGGGAGGGGCAGAGAGAGAGAGAGAGAGAGGGACAGAACCTGAAGCAGGTTCCAGGCTCTGAGCTGTCAGTACGGAGTCCGACACGGGGCTTGAACTCACAAGCTGTGAGATCATGACCTGAGCTGAAGTCGGGTGCTTAACTGACTGAGCAACCCAGGCTCCCCAATCTTAGCACATTTTATACTTGCCTGTTTGCCTAAATGTCTACTAGACTGTTGATTCCAGGCAGAGATTCTGCCTTATTCACCTGTAAGGCCCTGGCCCAATGACTGACCGAAGGTAAATCCTTAAGTATCTGTCAAATGACATTTGGGCCTAATGACCCTTGTGCTTCCATATCGTACTTGATCTTCCACTTGATCTTTGATTTAGACCGCACTCATAATTCTGAGTAAACTCATTCAATTAGCCACCCTTGAGCACAGTCCCCAACTGGCCAGCCTAGCCTTCCTCTTCAGAGCCAGGAGAGGCTCCCAGTGATAGGAAAAAAACCAAAAAACCAGACAGTCACTTCATGGTTATGTATGTCATCTGTAAGTAGTAGGCATGCATACAGATGGTATATAACTACAGAAACATGAACTTGTTCTTAGTCAGCCAGGTGACAAATTTTTTTTTCAAACTGGTTTGGTTTCTTAAAAAAAAAAAAAAGACAAATGTAACGTTAGATGTGATTTTTAGTTAACAGAAAGAAGACTGGCTGCTTCTCTCTGCCTCCTGGGGTCCTTGATGATTACTGCTCATCAGTCATCCACAGCTCCTGATAAGCAGTGCCATTCACAGTTTAATAACTGAATTTCCAGGACTACTACAAACAATTTATAGCTAGAAGTCTTGGCCAACTGCCAGAAATCCTCTGAAGTATGTACTTCTTCCTCCAGGCTTTCATTGGAAATGTATTACCAGGTTTCATTTACTATGGTGAATTTTGGAGGCAGTGAAACAAGTAGACTATAATGAATACTTATTTCAAAGGGGAGATATATATATATATATATATATATATATATATATATATATATATATCACCTGCATACATCCATTCAATAAAAAAATCTTAAGAATTTTTCAATAGTATGTTTGTTTTCACAGATCACTAGAAAATAACTTTAGTTTTATCATGGATAAGTTCTTAGGTAAGTGGAACAAGGAGAATTTGGTTCCTATTTTTCTTTTGCATTTCTTCCTGCTCTGCTACAGGATGAATAGAGGGGTGGGGTGTTTCTTCATAAAAGTGGGAAAATAAAATTAAATGTCTCCTATCTGTTCTCACCACCCCATCACTCATGAGGTGATACAAATTATCTATTGGGACTTGGTTAAGGGAAGGAATTTTAGCCTAATTATTTCAAATCTGTTAAGAATTAAATGTCTTGGCTACTTCTTTTAATTGTTTTGCCTTTTCAAACTTCCAGACTCAGATAGTTGAGTTGTAGGCCTATAGCCTACTGGCAGGGAACTGGATTCTTCTCTAGAAAGCTATCTCAAGGGAAGAGATCTAAAGGTAGTTAGGCGTCCCCAATAAAACAGCAAATAGCTTAGTAATGATCCTGCTTTCTTTGAAGGGGCCAGTGGGGGAAGCTCTCACTGTTGCATTTGTACCCACCGGTTTTAATTTATGGAGGTGACTAAGTGATGACAGAGTAATGCTATTGAGAGTTTATTCCTTACATTTCCCAAAAGAAGGGGGCACACCATGCCACACAGGGCCACAGGAAAATGCAAGATTTTGATAAGGAGGCAGACAGAAGCAGGAGCCAGGGGAAAGCACAGGCCAGAGTCTTTACTGGGGTTTCTGTGGGAAAGGAAAAGCAGGGCAGAGGAAGCATTTGAAGACTGGCCTGGCTAGTGTGAATGATTCTGGTGAGCTTTCAGGCATGGGAGCTGCCCGTAGCTCTCTGTACCTGGCCCTGAGTTGATATAGGGCAGGGGGAATGTTGGCTTGGTGTATAAGAGTTAGATAAGGGCTCCAGATTGATTGGTTTACATATGAAAAATGTATTTCCAAGTAAGTTGTTTTACTATTTTTAGGAACTAGCCAGCCCCGGAAGAGGCAGTTTCTCCTCTTGAGGTCACAAAAGCCAGAGTCGCAAGAATATAGGCAATTAAAAAATATATAGTCAATTGGCCCATCACAATTAGTGATGGATGCTAAAAAGACATATACAGAATCTAAGAAAATAGTGAGAATACTCACCTTTCAGTATGTGGATTTTAGGTAATAGTTTCAGCAAGGCACCCTACTCCTGAGTCTACAGTCTCATTCAATTTCTCGAGAAGTGATCAGAGGGGAAGGAGCAGCTGTATGGCTATGCAAGCGGTTGGGGGGGGGGTGGGAGGGTATTTGGAAGGGGTGTGTCTAGTTACTCCTCATCCACACTCTCAATCAAACTTCCTGTTTTAGTAACCCCTGACGCACTGCAGCCCCCTTCAGAGGAACTTTCCTGACTTAGAAGTTGATGCCATTTCTCTTCTTTCAATCCTTACAACACTTCTTGCTTTCATCACTCAATTCGATACCTAACACACGCTACCATTATCTTTTTGTGACCAAGTGGGGTATTGTAAACCTCTGTAATTTCTTTGAGATCAGAAGCCAGTTTCCATTTATTTACAGTGCCATGCACATGTTAGTTACTATCTGGTTTTTAAGTTAAGAACTTATTATGGGGCGTCTGGGTGGCTCAGTCAGTTAAGCATCTGACTTTGGCTCAGGTCAGGATCTCATGGCTTATGAGTTTGAGCCTCTCATCGGGTTCTGTGCTGACAGCTTGGAGCCTGGAGCCTGCTTCAGATTCTGTCTCCCTCCCTCTCTGCTCTTCCCCAGTGCTTTCTCTCTCTCTCTCTCTCAAAAAATAAAACATTAAAAAAAAAAGAAAAGAACTTATTATAGAAGTGAAGTACTGGGGCGCCAGGCGGTGGGGAGGGGGCTTAGGTCATGATCTTGTGGTTCGTGGGTTCAAGCCCTGTGTCGGGCTCTGTGCTGACAGCTCAGAGCCTGGAATCTGCTTGAGATTCTGTGTCTCCCTCTCTCTCTGCCTCTCCTGCTTGTGCTCTGTCTCTCTCTCAAAAATAAATAAACATTAAAAAAAAAAAGAAAAGTGAACTATTTATCATGGAAAACTTAAAAAAAGCATAGGAGGGAAAAATGTCATGCACAGTCACTCTTCTTAGAAGTAACAACCATTATGGGGCACCTGGGTGGCTCAGTGGGTTAAGTGTCTGACTCTTGATTTAGGCTCAGTTTATGATCTAAGTGTTCGGTTTGCTAACAGCGAGGCACCTGCTTAGGAATCTCTCTCTCTCTTTCTCTCTGCACCCCACCCCTCCCCCCTCCCGCTCATGTGTGCGTGCTCTCTTGCTCTCTCAAAATAAATAAATAAACATGAAAAAAGAGAAGTGACCATTATGACTCTTATATTGCCAAGGTACTTTATTTTAAATTTACTAAGTCAGCTTTTTTTCCTCATTGGTGGGAGTATAAATGAGTAGGCCTCAGTCATGAGTCTTTGCTTAGCTTTGTACACCTTTTATAGCACTCTGGCCTTTTCATAGAATAGCCCTCTCAATTTACTTAAAAAAAAAAGCAAAAAAAAAAAAAAGCAAGTGATGCCACTATCAGCTGCTTTTAATTAACCTCCCCTGGCTGTTTCAGTAAATGACTCAGCACCTGGACTTCTTAAAGCGGTCAGGTTATTTTGAATCACAACCACATAAAATCACTTAACACTACTCTGGAAGTTCAACATCAACATTTCTTCTTGTAGCCTTGTTTCTAGAGTCCAAAATGATCTTGTTAGAACCTTTGCTATTATCCTTTAAAAAATGGCAGGGCCAGAAGGTATGAGCCAATCAGTCTAGGAAAGTGGTTCACAATATTTTCCAGTATGAGAAGCCTTTTTTAATAGAAAACAATTTTGAGGAACCCCAAATGATTGTGGCTGAACATTTAATATCTATTGAGTGAATATATACATTGTTGAGGATTTACAATAGGAATATTAAATGGAAATGGTGAACTATACTGAGAAATTCATCTTAAAATCCCAAATTTTCATTCAAAATAGGATTTTACTCCCTTCTATTTTTCAGGCTAGGTTCTATTAGTTTTCCCACAATACATCCTACTTTAGAAAGTCTTGCCTCTTATATGTCACATAGGCAGGAATTGTTAACTTTTTTTTTTTTTTTACTTTCTAGAATTTATTTTTTATAATTTATATCCAAGTTAGCATATAGTGCAACAATGATTTCAGGAGTAGATTCCTTAATACCCCTTACCCATTTAGCCCATCCCCCCTCGCACAACCCTTTCAGCAACCCTCTGTTTGTTCTCTATATTTAACAGTCTCTTATGTTTTGTCTCCCTCCCAGTTTTTATATTATTTTTGCTTCCCTTCCCTTATGTTCATCTGTTTTGTATCTTAAAGTCCTCATGAGTGAAGTCATAGGATATTTGTCTTTGTCTAATTTCACTTAGCATAATACCCTCTAGTTTCATCCACGTAGTTGCAAATGGCAAGATTTCATTTTTTTTGATTGCAGAGTTAATTCTCCACTGTATATATATATATACCATATCCTCTTTATCCATTCATCCATTGATGGACACTTGGGCTCTTTTTATACTTTGGCTATTGTTGATAGTGCTGCTATAAACATTGGGGTGCATGTGTCCCTTTGAAACAGCATACCTGTATCCCTTGGATAAATACCTAGTAGTGCAATTGCTGGGTCGTAGGGACCCATAGTTCTATTTTTAAGTTTTTGAGGAACCTCCATACTATTTTCCAGAGTGGCTGCACCAGTTTTCATTCCCACCAGCAGTGCAAAGGAGATCCTCTTTCTCCGCACCCCTGTCAACATCTGTTGTTGCAGGAATTGTTGAAGTATTCTGGCTCTCATTTGAACTTGAGCCAAACCTGGGGGTCACATAATAGATATCAAGATGACAGGCACACCTTGATGTATCTGGGACCTTTTTAACCCTCTCAAGATTTCTGAATGAGATCTTCAAAGCCATTCTCACTGAATTGGAGAGAAGGGTTCATTGGAGGCGTATTCCTCCTACCTGTTAACAGCATTTTGGTGGAGGAAGAGGCTATTAGTAAAACACTTGAAATCAATGTCTGTTAGGATTATGTGGGCAAGTTTGATTTTTGGAGCTGTTTATAGTATTTCAGGACCCCAGGAAGTCATGGTTTCAAAGGTATAAAAGGATTTTAATAGTGGGAATGTGAATACTGAGAAGCCTTACAATAATTCCATACTCTTCCATTTGCCATTAACAGGTTGGGAAGCAATGACCCAGGGTTTTGTAAAGATTATATATACATGAGAACATAACTTATTGTGGCAGGTAGATGGAACGATGGGGAAGAGACTAGGTCAAAAACACTGACAGAATCTAGAATTGCTCCATGGGATCTAATGTATTTGTGGGTAAGTCCAGGAGGGGGTGAGACCTCTGAAGCAGCTACATATATGACCTGGTTTTGTACTTGCTCAAAATAAAGTGCCAGGGAAATCTTACTAGAGTTCTATAGATTGCAAGTGAGGGATAGATATTTCCACAGATTTCTCCTTGGTACAGGCAACTGGGAGAGAAGTGCCTCATTAGCTGTTCACAACACAGCCTGAGGCACTAGTGTCCAACTCACATGAGAATCAGCCCTACATAACATTTGGCAAAGTATTTTAAATTCCAGAGTCTAAACCTTAATGAAAAAAAAAATTTGTAGTCTGAAAACTAAAGTGAGTTCTTATACAATAATTACTATAAAATATACCTGAGTTATTTTATCCATAACAAATACCTAGATTTAGTTAATACTAGTGGAAGAAAGAACTAGCAATTAACCAAAGAAACACTAATTAAGAAAAGATGGTAGAAAAAAGTTCTTTAACTCCTAGTTGGGGCACCTGGGTGGCTCAGTCTGTTAAGCACCAGACTTTGGCTCAGGTCATGATCTCACAAACTGTGAGATCAAGCCCCATGTTGGGCTCTGTGCTGACAGCTCAGAGCCGGGAGCCTGCTTCAGATTCTGTGTCTCCCTTTCTCTGCCCCTTCCCCACTCACGCTGTCTCTCAATCTCTCTCTCTCTCTCAAAAATAAATAAACATTAAAAAAAAAAAAAAAGTAAAAAATAACTTCTAGGGGCACCTGAGTGGCTCAGTCATCCATCCAACTCTTGATCTCGGCTCAGGTCATGATCTCATGGTTTGTGAGTTCGAGCCCTGCACCGGGCTCTGCGCTGACAGTGTGGAGCCTGCTAGGGATTCTCTCTCTGCCCCTACCCTGCTCGTACTCTCTCTCAAAGAAATAAACTTAAAAAAAAATTAATAATAATAACTTCTATTGGTCTGGTTTAAACTAATGTCAACTAAGAGAATCATTTCTTACAGCTATAGTCTAAGTAAAAATGAACCAAAATGAACTAATTTGTTTAGACAGCCTCCAACTTCTTTATCACTGTGGCATAATTTATGACTAGTTGCCTCTGGCTTTCTTGAGAGGTTAGTTGTCTGGGGCTTATTTCCTTTATACACTGTCCCAAAAATAAAGATTTCCTAAAACAGCACTGGAAAACTCTTACTTGTGATGGTTGCAGAGATTAACCTTAATTTTGGCCAGAGTCTAATCTTGTCTGGATTTGGCTCAATAATAGAACAACAGCTGTGCTTATAAGAAAGACCAAAGTTTTGTGTTTAAGAAGCAAACATACCAGCAGCATTTATTGTCTTTTACTATAAAGACACAGGCACTCAACTCAACATAGCACTAAACATGCAGTTGGTAGAAATGCTTTATTTCATACATCTTTAAATCTATTGGGTTACTCAAATTGTTTTTGCAAAGGCGGAGAAACTTGGTGGCCTCTCCTTTTACTTACCCTTGTTCTTATGGATTTTAAAAACTTATGTAAGTGTACAAGTCCCAAGGTAGAGTATTCTGTTAAAAATTAGTTGAGAAGGCAAATAGCAATATAACAAACACATCAGTTGAACAGAAATAAGCTGATCCAAAGAAATTTCCAGGCAAATGTAACTTGATCCAACATACGGGCAACAATTGTTTTTACTAAGGTAGTTCAAAGAACAGCTGAAAAGGTCAGAAAGGAGATTCAGTGCTTTCAATTTCTCATGAAGTCTGTGTCCATGCATGCAAAAGAAATTGGTTATGTCGAGTTTGAGTAATGGATATGTCATCAAATGTGTATTTGTTTTTCCTTTTCTGAAAGGAGATCTTCAAAGCTGATATCCTAATTATTTTGTTGTGTTACTGTGCTTAGTTAACAGATGGTTGCTATAAATTAAAGTCATGTTAATAACAACAAAAGAAAACTTCTACCTATGTTTTAAAAGGCATATTTCTTTAAATGTATAATTAGAAACGAATGTTAGCTGTTTTGAAATTCCTTTTCAATGCCTGTTAAAATAAATGTTTTTGAATCAGCAAGGTGTTAGATTAAAGAAACAGAGTGTTCTCTCCTGTCCTTGTTACTAAGCACACCGACAGCTTGATAAAGATATATTGGAACAGAATGCTGCTTCTGAGGCTGGACCATGCTCTCATGAGGGATATGTGGAAATGGACCATCATAATGGTGATTTTTACTTTGCACATTTTATTTGGGCTCAAATCTAAGGCTATTACTGGTATCACATAAAGTTGGGGTGAGTTTAACTTTTCGAGCTACAGAAACATGAGGAATAATCTGGAGCAAATACATGTTCTCTCCTAAGAAATCAGTCTTGGGTATAATACTGTCTCATAACTTCCCAATCAGCATTTCTGGGACAATGTCAGATTTTGGACAATTACAAAAAACCAGACACAAATGTGCAAACCAGATTTCAATTTCTTCTCCACTGACATGAGATTTAAAACAGCAACAGGAACATTTCTAGGTCAGTGTCAATATGTAGTCACAAATTACCAAAGAAACAAATTGGAGTGCATGGGTGTACGATTTTGTGTTTTGGCATGGGAGAGACATTGAAATACTCACAACGTACAAGCCAAATCATAAAAATAAAATGGGACTTATGATTCCATCGTTTTGAAAGAGTAGGATTTAATTCTGACATCTTGCAGATTTGTGATATCCTGACTTTTGCTTCAACATCTCTAAATAATAAGAATTTTAGAACACAAGTACAACTTTTTTTCCTTTCCACAATATTTGTAAGTGAAGCAATCCTCAGGAAAACTTATTTTCAGCAGAAGAAAAACCCTCTTAGAATAAACAAACATGGAAAAACTAAAACTAACTGGGACACATATACACACACAAAATCAGAACTCATGTTATTTATCAGAAATTAGAAGTGATGACCAATAACTAATTCTCCATTGAACACTGCCTCCTGTGTTAGTCTAATTTAAACAGTTTGCTAAGAACAAAATTTACTATGGAAAAAGAATATCATTATGCCATTTAAAGTAATTGAACATAGTAAACTTTAACAATGCTTACTCAGGATAACATGAATACCACTCCTGAAGCTAAGGGATAAAGAAATCCCTCTCATTTCTTGAGACTTGAGTCTTATAGTCACTATATTAATTTATAAATGAAACAACCATTTGCTTTCTTTAAGGGTAACACTTCCTGCTTCTCGGCATAAATTGCATAAATTTAGTATTTATGTGACCACCATGGGTTATCTTTTCCCAAGACAGGTTCCCCTAGCAGGCAGTAGTGCTACTGGGTAATTTCATCAGATAACTTATATTTGGGTAAGCCCTTATTCCAAAGAACCCATTTCTTAGACACCCAAAAATCCAAGGCCAACATACTTTTCAATCTCCATCCTTTTTTTTTTTTTAAGTTTATTTATTTATTTTGAGAGAGAGACGGAGACAGTGTGAGTGTGGGAGGAGCAGAGAGAGAGAGACGGAGAGAGAGAAGAGAGAATCCCAAGCAGTCTCTGTGCTGCCACCGCAGAGCCTGATGTGGCTCACAAAACTGTGAGATCATGACCTGAGCTAAAACCAAGAGTCGCTTAACTGATTGTGCCACCCAGGCTCCCCTCAATCTCCACCCTTAATAACAACCCACTCAATTCCTAAGTCAACGTCCTTAGACAATTTTCAAATGCACTGGCTCAATCTGACATCTCAATATGTATTCCTTATATCTGGGACACATCCTGAAATGAAAAATTCTTACAAATTCTTTGATCTACCCTAATGCTTTTAGGGTTCTCTGTCCCATCACAGAGATTGTTAAAAGGAAACATGTCCAAATTCCCTGACCTTTGCCTTTTTAAGTTACAATCCGCTTATGAAGGGGTAAAGGAAACCACTGCTATTATTTAGTAACAATTTATTGTATCAAATAAGTGACTTAGAAATTGGTATACTATGCATTTTTTCATCAGTAAAGCACATAATAGTTTAAATATCTACAAGATTAAAACATTTCATTGCATTAAAAAAATTACTTGCAACATTTCCTTGTCTCGTAAAGCTAATTTTCTTTTCTTTTTTTTTAAGTTTATCTATTCTGAGAGAGAGAGAGAGCAAGCGAGCATGGGGGAGCGTCAGAGAGAGAGAGAGAATCCCAAGCAGGCCCTGTGCTATCAGCGCTGTTTTACTGCCACTAGGTGCCATCTCAGAAACATCTCAGTTTCTTGATAAAAATGGTGAAGATTCATAAAAGGCAGAGGCTGTTAAAGATATTAATTATAATTCATTTTTCAAGGTAAGCTTTATCCCATACACCAGATGTTCTAAGAATGTTGAGATGTCTAGTCAAAAGAAATTTGTGTATAGTCAACAGGACTAAGTCAATCAGTCACATTTTTAAGAAAGTGAAAATCATTCTTTGTATTAAATTAAATGATAATCTTTTATAATTACTGAGGAAGTTGTAAGACCCTACACATATAAACTGCTAACAAAGATGCATATACCCACACATATACATTCGATCACTTCCAGAGTAACACTGAAACGAAAGACATTTTCTTCCTTTTGTAAATGTTTGCATCTCTGAGAATTAGGAAAACAGCATATATTCAAAGTATAGAGGACAGGATACACTTTGGATAATCCATGATAAAATCATCTCTTTTCTGGAGCTCCTCAGTCAATTATAGTCTTGAAAGATGATTTTAAAAAATGTATGTTTTTAAACACATACATGCACATATACAGCACAGAGCAAGAAAATGATTTTTCAAACCATTAACATTTTATTTAACAAAAGCAACAACTGGGACATTACTAGAGCTTACAGTATATTTGATATAAAAATATGTATTAAAAATACAAAGTTTATGCATCTAAGGTACAAAGAAAATTTGTTTTACATTTCAGTTACCCAAAACAACAGCTTGTGGTCTCCTCCAATTGCACACAGTGGAAGAGTTCTATGCCAGGAAAGGCCAGATCCGACGGCTACAGAACCAATGAGGACAGGCTACAATATACGTAAAGAATTAGAGAAACTCAATAGATCACCAAAGTTAATAAGTAAAAACTACCCTTCAAAAATAAGAAATGCATTGCTAACTTGTCTTTGTTCAATGTAGCAGAAACAGAATTAAAAATATGCTCCCTCATAGGTGAAATACACATTATTTTTTGCAGCTGGCTAGAATGAAGGATACAAATAATCTACGAGTCACTGGAGTAGCTTAGATTCAAACATTTTTGTAGCCTAAACCAAGCAAACAAGCAAAATTATTATATTTAAATGAAGAGGGAAATAAAACAGAAGAAATAAATTTCTTCTTACGTGAATACTGGCAAAGTGTCTGTTACCACTGGTGGTTTAAACATTAAAAAATGCTTTCTCTTTCCAACCAATTTGAGCAGATAAGACATTCACAAGTGTCTTTAGTTACATATTACAAATTTGGGGGCTATAAGTAGAAAAGTAAAACACACAAATGTAGAAACATATATGCCACAAAACAACTCTACATTACCTGAGGGTGTCCTAAATGATGAATTTGAAACTGGCTTGCCATTTTGCCAGGATAACCAGTGGTTGCAAACAAGTTCTCATTAACTGTAGACCACCTAAGAAAAGAAAAAAATAAGTATAGTATTCTACAGATAACTACAAGCTTTTCTAAAACAAGTTATTTCTTTTTGCATAAAACCAATAATTTTGAAGTCTAAATTTGTTAATACAGCTTCACAGTTAGACTGGAAATTCCAGGGAAGTTAGCTATAAATATTTTCTCATTTTATGAATATTTATTAAATGCTTACCATGTGCTAGTTGGTTAAGTTCTAAAGTTACACAAAGTTAGCAGTTCCTTTCTTATAACCAAAGGGCCGACAGTGAGGTAGGAGATACAAACAAGGTATCAGACAGACAGAAAATATTTCACAGTGCAATACATTAAAAAAAAAACAAAACAACACTTATTGTTCTTACTGACATTTGTTGTACAATTAGCAATAAATTCATGCATTTAAACTCCTTGGGATGATACAAACACCTAGAATAGTTAGATATTTAAGCTTAAGTTTCAAGATATCCTAGACACTGAAATATAATGAATTAATGAATCAACAAGTGTTCCAGCAACATGCTCAGCACTACCATAAGGGCAGTGGGGAAGATATAAGAAAAAAGAAAGAATTCATTGATAAACAACGACAGCAAAAAATCCAAAAGCCTAAGTCTAGTTAGTATTTTTATATGGGCAGACATTATTAGTTGCTTGCCCAACAGCCTTTCTGCCCCTTTCCATGCTAATTGAACCCCAACTACGTCTGGCAGTGTGTTTGATCCCAAGGGATGAGGCACAACTGAGTGAAGGCAATGGCAGCAATTCCTCAGTGTTCCTTCCTCTCCTATTTGGACAAGCTTGTATGAGGCCCTGATGCATGGAACCCTGGCAGTCGTCTTGTGATGTTGAAGCAACAAGCCCAAAGCCCTGCCACTGCAGATGGCAGAGGGAAAGGTCTGAACTTGTTGGCGCTGATGAGCTACTAAGCCAATCTCGAGACTGCCTCTGTCCGAAGCATCCCATCTCTTGTGATATGCTCACATTTCTGAAATCAGAATGTACCTTACAATCTATAGCATTCTTACACTTAATCGAATGTAGTTTTTTCTAAGGTGTACAAAAAATGATGGTGTCCCTAAGTTCCAGAATTTTATTGGGGGTAATTTAGATTTTATGAAATATAGCATATAATAAATGTTCCACTGGTTTTATTCTGTTAGTATTCATGTTACTAGAAGCTAAAATCACCCTAATGGAATTATGCAATGGAATATATATACATAATAAACAATAACAATAATATAATATACAATGGTATCTTATAGTAATACTATCATATTAATATTATTTAATAAATACATTAATTTGTTAATTTATTCATTTTATTAATATTAAATATTATGGTAATATACATAAAACACATAAATATACATAAACATAATAAATATACAATGGAATATTATGCAAAAATCAGTAAGAACAAGGGAGACATGTATATTAATATAAATAGAGAAAAAGTCACAGATATATAATATAGTGTGTTCTCTCACCTGAAGCACAACAATGAAGTTTATATCTTTATCAGAACAAACAATAAGGATGTATATACTCCAAATCGTTGTAATGGTATTAGTGGAGTGGTAATGTGTTTTGTATTTTATAAAAATTTTCAAAGGAAATATTGGAAAACAAATCACTCCCTCACCCAGAAAAAAAGACAAAAGCAAAGACTTAGTTAGGAAAGCAAAATAACCATTTATAAAATAGTCAGCAAATAAAACCCAAAACACCCCCAAACAACTCAGTACAAAGGAGAGGACTGGCAAAGTATTCCAGGTTGGGGGCACAGCATGCAACAAAGTAACCGAACTCAAAAAAACCAAATACAGCTCCAACAGAAATCATACATTACCTGAATAAGCAGGCTTGATCCATGTGGACAGGTCTCTTATCTTGAGGATAACTAAAAGGTAACATTTTGCATTTTATGGATTTATATGCTGGTCTCAAGTAGAGGAACTTAAGATTTAAAAGGTATTTTCTCTTTAGAGGATACAATACCCAATGTATTTAAACTGTGATAAAATTCTAAATAAGCACTGGATTAACATAAACAAAATATGATAGAAACATAGACATAATTTAGAACTGTTACAGAACACTATAATTCAACAGGATCAGTTTTTTTTTTTCTTCTTTTTTAAACATAAGTAAATACTGCTCAGGTCTAAGATTTCTTCCTTTGCATTGTTCTTTCTGGGTTACTCTCAAAGTAAATCTGCAAAGCATGGGCATCTATCTCTGTTATGTGAAAAGCTGTAGCTCTGGTCCCTCTACAAGAGAGACTTATTTTTGCTCTACAGTGAGGCTCAGGTATACAAGAATGGCTCAATGGATCATTTAGCAATAGTGACTTTTTGAGTAAGCAACAGATGACTATACTAAGGAAGTACCTGGATCGAGTAATATCCCAAATTAACCAATCATTTCCTGCAACAGCTCCAACTTTGAAGGTGTTTTTTAAGCACCAGTGAGCTGACATTAATGGCATCTGTTCTGATTCAAGAGATAAAATAGCCTGTTGAGCCAAAAGATCATAAAACCGGATTGTTCCATTCTTCTCTGCAACCATCAGCTGTAAGATAGAAAAAAAAATTCACCTAATTCACTAGTCAAATCTGAGGCAGAAATTCAATATTATATAGTACTATGCAAATATTTGCATATATTACAAATGGGACATCAAATGCAAATGAAACAGGAGAAGCCTATGTAAGAATCTCTATCAAAAATAAAAAAGCTTACAGAATATCGGCAAAAGAAAGACTGAGGAACATTGGGTACAATTTTAAATGATGAGGTATGGTTATCAGGAAAAAATAAGCCCAAAGAATCATTCTGGGAAAAGTTATACCTTTAAGTTATATTGTCTAGAAAGGGTAGCTAAGTGTGTATTTCTCAATAGAGATACATAGTGTGTGTTACATATCCTTATGTGATGTGAGTTTGTTTCCAGAATGGAAGGCAGCATGGTGTAAAGAGCACAGATAGGCCTGGGGACAAGACTGCTTCCTCCACCTAAAAGCTGAATGACTGGCCAAGTTACAAGTCTTTGATTGGCACTTTTCTCGTTTCCAGAATGCATCATGTGAGGATAAGAATAGTTACAGCATTGCGTGTTGATTAAATGAGTAATAGCTCTAGAGCACGCAGTACAGTGCTTGACACCTTGTAGCCACTCACTCAATGAATCGCAGTTACTCTTACTCCAATATTTCCTTTAATTCTAAAATAGTACTGATTTAAAGATGTTGGCTAATGAGGCACTTGCTTGCTTGCTTCCCCTATCCCTCCTTCCTAAGAAATACTTTAGCAATGTAAAAATAGTTATAAGACAAATTTCAATTTTACAAAATATTAAAATGTGAAAAAAATTTGTTTCTTAGACTCAAAGAAGTAAGGGCATTTGGATACCCATTTGTGGGAATTAAGGTAAAGAGACTGCTATGAACATATAAGTGCATGAGTAGTTGTTGCCCAAACAAAATGGTTTAAAAACTCTCTATATTTTCTGTAAAGTTCTTACTTTTATAAAATGTTCTTATAATTCTAATTATGTTAAGGTGAAAACATTCCTGAAGATGTGGAGTAGCAGTGGTAGCCTGGGAAGAATGGGAGACTTAGTGTCAATAATTCTGGGTTCTACTAAACTGGTGAGTGACCTGGAGTTTGCTCTTTTCTTGTCTGTGAAATGTGGGATAATTACATCAGACTCCAAAGGTTACCATATAGCTAAAATGTGATATTGTATATACAAGTACTTCCTTAAACTCATAAAACACTATAAAAGTATTGTTACTATTTCTAATAAGAACATCATGTCTAATAAGACACACATGCTCAGGACTATTGGCAGTCATTCTATTATTCATCTAAGAGACCTTTACCAAGCATCTACCCCAGCCCACCCGCTGCTGACACATAGTTGAGTTTCATTATTTATGGTACTTAGAGTCTATAAAGTTGCTGTGAACAAAGAATTAGTAAATTCTGAACATTGATTCTAGAGAAAATAAAGCGTTGGGTTCTTGTGAGTCTCTGGGCATAACATTTGTGTCAACTGATCAATACATAATCTTGCCTTAGGTATATTTAGAGATTCCTTATTTCATATATATGCTTCACTAACATAGAACTCAGCCAACAGCACTATAACTTATGTCTACGAAGCTTACCTAAGACATGTATTTTTTCCATAAAGCACATCACAGTCTTCTGACACTTAGGAACCCTAGACAGCACTTTAGCACTTATTCTTGGGGGGCCATTTTACATGGTGAAATCATGAACAAAAAGCACAAAAATGTGGCACTAAATAGACCACAAATAGGACACTTGTTTAGAGCATGAGAGCTAAAACAAGAAGGCAGATCACTGGCCTCATTCAGCTTTAGGTGGAAATACGCACATTAGCTGACTCAAATTTCTTGCTGCCCTGAGCAGGTCTGTGACTGAAATGCCACTGAGTATTGACTTTGAGGTTATAAATACATTTTGATGAGTAGACAAACTTGCAAATATGGAACCTGTGAATAATGAAGATTAACTATATACACATGTGTGCAAAATACTATGCTAATTTCTAAAGAGATCAAAGGTAAAAGACATGATCCTTGATATCAAGAAACTTTCCATCTAAAGAAGAGAATTATGAAAAAAACAGAACATAGAATATAGGTAGAATATTGGTAGTCTTTGCAACTATTGGATTCTTAATAGAAAAGGTGGAATTTAAAACTATTCTTTAATAGCTAGAATGTTTAAATAATACTAATATTACTAACAATAACATGAGGTCAATGACATATACAACAAAACCAAATGCAACACTGAGCTTTATATGCCCTGCTTATTGAAGTCTGTTAACCTCTGTATGAAGAAATTACTATCATTAATCCCATTTTTCAGAAAGGAGACCGAGGCGCAGAGTGACAAAAGTAACTTGTTGAAGTCTCACTGCTTGCCTGTGGCAAAGCCTGCATTTGAACCCTGGTCTTGAACCCAGGTCCATCTGACTACAGGGCACATGTATTTCTTACTATGAGCTAGACTGAAGACTGGTGAATGGCATGGTGTGCTATATATAGTTGAGGGTTGGGAAGAAGCAGTGGAAATGAGAGGAGACCAAGGAAGCCTTAACAGGACCTAATAAAAATATTTGGAATTTTGAGCCTGACTCTAAAAATCTTAAGGATTTCAGGTATAAATTATGGACTGTGGAAGGGCAAAGTCTATCTGAGTCTAGGTCCTAAATTAGGAGGGGCAATAAAGCAGTTGGGTTTAAAATGGGGCCTACCTGGGTGGGTCCTAGCTCTGCTCTATGATCTTAAGCAAAAGACCTCTCTATACATCAGGTCCTTATCAGTAAAAGTGGAGACAATAACAGTACTTACTTATAATAGAAGGATGGTATGAGTTAACACATGTAAAGCACTCAGAACTGTCTTAGCACAGAAAAGGCACCCAGAAAACATTAGGTATTATTATAGGTTGAAGTCAGATTGAAAACTCAGTTCTCAGTTATTTATCCTTTAAAATTTTTTTTAAAATGTTTATTTTTGAGAGAGAGACAGAACAAGAGCAGGGGAAGGGCAGAGAGAAAGGGAGACACAGAATCCAAAGCAGGCTCCAGGCTCTGAGCTGTCAGCATAGAGCCCAATGTGGGGCTTGAACTCAGGAACAGTGAGATCATGACCTGAACCAAAGTAGGATGCTTAACCAACTGAGAGCCACCCAGGCACCCCTTATTTATCCTTTTTAAACTGTGCTCAATTGTGATGATAGTTTTTGGGGTTTTTTTTTTGTTTGAAAGCAGATAGAGTAAAAAAGTTAAATAAGTTTGGAACTGCTGGAGCTGAAAAGTTTACAGGGGAATTTTTCCTTTACCATTTCTCAGAACCATAAACAGAATATGCACTGAATTTTCACAGGGGAAATATCTTTTGCAGCACAGAACATTAGTACTTGAACCAGACCGAGGTCAAATCTGTGCCTGTGTGGCCTTGGAAAAATTAGTTATTAACCTCTTGGTGCTTCAGTTTTCTTATCTACAAAATGGATAGAATAACGTTACCAACTTCAGAGTGTTCTGTGAGAATTACATGAAAACACATGTAAAATAATCAGCACAATTCCTGGTACTCAGCATTTCAACAAATGTCAGTTGTTACACCTCATTTCATTTAGCAGTTGTCTATTCTCTCAGAGACTGAGATGTCCTTGGTCCCAATTCTCTGATGGTCTGACATCCTAAACTCTTGGTTCTGTTATTACTACCTAATAAAATCTAGTTCCAATTGTGGTTAATTGGATTTAAGACCTTAATTTCTCAAGATCTTTTGACGTTTGTATCTTTTACTAACTATTAAACACTAGCATTTGCTTTGTGCCTTCCAGATTACATGGCTCTTTAAAAAAAAATTTTTTTTTTTTTTAACGTTTATTCATCTTGGAGAGACAGAGACAGAGTGTGAGCAGGGGAAGAAGCAGACAGAGGGAGACACAGAATCCAAAGCACGCTCCAGGCTCTGAGCTGTCAGCACAGAGCCCAACGTGGGGCTAGAACCCACGAACTGAGATCATGACCTGAGCTGAAGTCGGACACTTAACCCACTGAGCCTCCCAGGCGCCCTAGAATGGCTCTTTTTGCAAAGTTCACACCTCATATGATTTTCCTAAGAATTCTATGAGACAGGTAATCATGGACCCATCTCTTTCTCTTGTCTGGCTGCCTCCTTTTCACCCACGCTAAGCATATCCGAACAAAAATTCTGGGCTTGAATGGATATGGTGGACCACAGAGAACCACTAGCTTTAGTAGTAATGGTAAGTGTCAATAATGACAAGCAGCTAAAATTGACTGAGTGCTTATTATGTGCCAGGTTCTCTTTTAAGGACCTTATAAGGATTCACTCATTTAGTCTTTATGAGCTTCCATTTTACAAGAGGAGGAAGTAAAGGCAGTTGAGAGAGCTTTTGTAACTTACCAGAGATCACACAGCCAGTAAGTGGTGGAACTGGGGTTTGACTCTGGGCAGTTATCTCGAAAGTCCATACCCTTGATCACTTCTGTGTTGCCTTTATGTATTTTGAATTTAGGGGTGATACGATGAAACTGATATTTTAAGATTAGTCTGACTTAAAGTAGGTAAGAAAATCAAAGAGTGGAGAGCCAAAAGCTAAGCCTTGGCAAGAGTTACTTATGAGAACAGAAAGGTGAAGAATATACCTTTAATGATGGAGGAATGTGTTCTGGTAACAGGGAAGGAAAAATTAAAAACCTCGAAAATTCTGCATACAGGGAAGGAAGACATCAAAGGTGATTTCAGATTTTGAGTTTATGTAATTTACAGCAGGGATTTCTAAACATTCTGAAGTCATGGAAGCAATAAAAAAAAAAGGAGAGGAGGTGGGGTGGAGTTTTAATGATATACAGAAGAAAAACAGAAATTAACTTAAAGCACATGGAGGAAAGGGATCTGAATCATAAGCATTAAGATACAAGTTTTGGGAGAGAGGTTGTAAGAAAAGTTCTCATTTCTCATCTAGGTCACAGATTTAATTTTTAAAATTTTTATTTTTGGGGAAAGTGCAAGTGGGGGAGAGGCAGAGAAAGGAGGACAGAGGATCTGAAGCAGGCTCTGTGCTGACAGGCTGACAGCAGTGAGCCCAATGTGGCGCTCAAACTCAAATCGTGAGATCATGACCTGAGCGGAAGTTGGATGCTCAAATGCCTGAGCTACCCAGGTGCCCCAGGTCACAGATTTTAAAAAGTAACCTATTGTATTTATACATGGTGATATTAACATTTAGGTAGGATCCCTAATTATACTTCAAGTAGACTCACTACTACAGGGGAGAAATCTGGCATAAAATAAAATACAGGGCCTGGCTTCATAATACTTCTACATGGAACAATCCCTACATATACAATATGAATAAATGGGAAAATTTTACTCATGCACATGTACAGGGTATATAGTTCTACTGAAGAAAGATCCAACAGGCCTGAAACAAGTTTTCATGGCATCCCAAGGTTCAGAGAATACAGTTATATGGTCTGGGACATTTCAGCTCAGGATTACCTCTTCTGTGAAGGCTATGAGCAGATCTGTTTAATCCTTTTTTTATGTCATCATTCTACTTGTTAGATTTCTTTATTCCAACACTTAAAATCTGTGTTATTGTATTTAATTACATGTTTTTCTTCCTTACATGTCAGTCATGTGTAACTTAAGGGCAAGGGCTTTATTCATTCTTCTATCCTCTCTTACAATAAAGGGCACAGAGTAGGTGAGAATTACCTCTTGCAACAATTCACAAATACATGGTGAAAGAAGCTGACAGAGGAGAAAGAAAAAGGGAAGATAACACGCAGAGATGCTCAAGAGGACTAGAATAATGCAGTTTTAAAGATTAAGTGAGCAGGGTTTCAAGATAGAAGTGGTCTCCTTGTCTGTAAAGTGAGGATCATCATAGTTGCTTGCTATCTCATAAGGATGCCATGAGGATTAAGTGAGCTAACATGAAATGCTGATAATGGGCCAAGTACATATAAGTACTATGTAAGTGTTTGTTATAATTAAACAGGCTTATATTTCTCTGCAAGTATGAGGACAGAAGAGAGTCCATGGAGAAGCATGAAAGACATTAGAGAGCTATAAAATCAAGATGCCTAAGGAACTGGCATGAACTCTATACAGCTAAAGAATTAAGTTTAAGAAGATGAACATGGGAACTTCTTAGGTTCTAGGGAAAGATAAAATAGAGTGATGCCCAAGAGAAGATACTGGCAAATAAGAGAATTCCTATTGAATATAGCTGATCTTCTCAATGAAATAAGAATTAAGGTCAATTGATAAAAACTTGCAATATATTTTTAGAATTTTAGAAAGCTCTACTTTGAATAATAGGAATTGAATACCACTGCAGCTAGGTCAAATTTGCCTTATGCCACTGATGGTTTCTGTTTACATGTTATGGCTTGCAAAAGTGGATTTTAACATTTTTTTTTTCCCCTAATGAATACTGCTACTAGATAGTCTAGGCATCAGGTTTTTGTTTTTGTTTTTGTTTTTTTAATTGAAATCTACCAGAGGGTAGGAAAAATGTACTCTTAAAAAATTCCATTTATGGATGATGGCTGTAAAATAAAAACTTAATTATAGAGTTTTTAAGTTACAGAATTCTGGATTAGTCTAAATGCACTTATGACAATTAGAGTCCCTGAGGTGGAAAAAGTAATTGCTTTTTCTCCTCTATGTATGCATGTACTACACATGTATATGTCTTTTCAGCTTGATAAAAGAAAGCTAAGTTGTAAATAACAACCTTAAAAGTTTCCTCAGGATGCCAGCACACACTCATTCCCGGGGAATGAAGAACAAAATGAGCTGTCTGCATTCCTTCCAAGTTCCAAATCCTAATAAAAGAATAGGAGTACAATGTTAAATATTTTTGCTATATCACTACTAAAAAAATGAAACCTCCATGAATTCAAAGCTATTAACTACAGATTGCAAGGTTGACATTTACACCTAAAGTATGTTTTTTTTAAGCCATAACATAATTGTAATTGTTTTAGAAAAATGTGAAAATAGTATGAAGGATTTGAGTTTTACCATACTCAATCACAGAAAAATTTAACACAGCAACACTGTAACACAGTAACCAAATTATTCATACACTCTTTATTTTGTGGCTAGAATCTTCAAGTTTCCAGTTCACTAAACAGGTTGCATTCTTAGTTCAGTAGTCATTTCAATAACAATAATTTCAACCAGGGGTGCTTAACACATACCCCAACACATCCAATACTCCCATTTTTCAAAATAACATATAAAGAAGCTAATATGAGGTGATGTGAATTTAGGGAGATAGTAATTTTCCATAGTTGCTTATTCCTTCTGCTTTTGGCCTTCCATGCCAGGGGCTACTTCCTATCTTATATCTTTTCTGATCTGGCTCACTTCCCCAATTCTTGGTGTCAAAGGTGGCTTTGATTGAAAGTTACCAGATTAAAGGTTGGTTGAAGGAACAGATACCTGGCTCCTTCCACTCTTTCTCTTTTTAGTACTTAGAAATCTATAGTAACAAAGCTACTCTGTGAGATGGCTTTCTACCTCAGTTTCTTTACTTTCCCCATAGTAGAGATCAAGCCTTAGAAATCTCAGTAATGGCACTCTGTTGTGAGAGGTGCTACTCCCCCACCCACACTGTTAGTTGCCCAGCTCATCCCTCACACTCAACCAAGGCTGTATCTCACTAGTACAGAATGTGGGGGGAGTTAGCATGACAGAAGGCAAAAGTGGTGAGTGGTTGGCAAAGTATTCACAGAATTCTGGTCTTTAAGAATTGAACTCACTTATTAGAATGCCTTAGACCTTTTCTTCTAGGGGTATGGTTCATATCTCATTGAGGACCATAAAATAATTTTAACAAACTTAAGGAATATATGTTTAAAGTCTAGGCAAAGATTTACTTCCAAAAAAAATAGACATAGTTATTGGACAATGCTGCTATTCTGTGTCAAATCACATTATTTCAAATATTTTTTCTTCTTTGTAGAAATTATAGGGTCTCCAATCATGGAATGTTATAGTTAACATATAAACTAACATAAATGTTTTTCAAAATGATTATCTACTTGATTAAATACTTTAGAAGCATACTCTTTTCTCTTGCCAAATTAACACTTTTCATCTGTATTTACTACACAAGGGAAACAACTACAATTTAATTGAAGAGGGGAATCACATTTATTAATGGTTTATGCAATTGTGTTTCACTCCCCACAATGAATAAGATTATTCATTATGGCAACTGAATATTTCTTTCTTCTCTATTGCCTCTTGCATAATAAAGTGCTGGGCTAGCATATATTTGTACCACTACTGAAATAATATGAATGTCTTGCAAATTCAGTGAGTCTCATGAGAGGGAGAATGGTTTAAGGCTTCTTTTGATCTTATTCTAATATGTATTTGATTTTTGTTTGTCATTATATAAATTGAATAAATGCGTACCAGAATATTTTCATGATTTTTTTCCTTTGAAATGAGGAAAACCAGAGGTAAAAATTATCAATAAAGATATTCTACAAAAAGAGGTCAGTTAATGAAGTGTATTTTTGGCCAATGAACCAAATTTCAGTCTAATTTTTAAATAGTGTTTTATCCTGAACGGAAACCTAACACTTAAAAAAAATGAGGAGGGCAATCCAGATTACTTTACAGGACTAGGATAAAGTAATTTATCATTTATATTTGTATGCTTATTAAATAATTCTCAGTGGTTGCATAATCCAAGCACTAAGTATGCAAAATACAACAAATTGGCTTGAAATGAGTTATAACTAAATAAGCAAAATATGGTACACTTTAAGTTGTTAACTCTTATTTCCCTTTTTGATAGATTCCATAATTAAGCTCTTCACAAATCCCTTTGTAGAATTCAACTTATTTTTGTTATTACTTCATGTAGTTAATATTAGTTCCATCAGATAAAATCACATTCTTTTCTTTTTTTGCAGTTCACCATACATAATAAAAACACATATATCTTAAGCATACAGCTCAAAGAGAATAGCACCCAAGTTAAGACAGAGTATTTCCACAGCTCCAAAAGTCATCTTGTGCTTCCTTCTAGTTACACTTTCTTGCTCTCTCACAAAAAGCACACCACAGCCTACTTTTGCCAGGTCTGAACATCATACAAATGCAATCATATATTATGTATTTTCTTGGTCTGGGACTTTTCACTTATGGTTAGATTTTGTGAGATTTACCAACATTATTGCATGTTGTACTTTGTCCACTCTCATTGTTGTAGATAGTATTCCACGAATTAAGTACGCTGTAATGTATTTACTCATTGTACTGCTGACACTTAGGCTGTTTCCAGTTTTAGTCATTAGTAATAATGTTGCTATAAATCTTCTTGCATATTTTTTAGTGAATACAGACATCCACATGCACCCCCTCCCCGCCCCCTGCGAGTATACACCTGGGTATGGAATTGACGGATTATAGCTTATAAATAGTTGAACTCCAGCAGTTTTTGTCAAATGGCTTTCCAGATTGCTTGTACCTTTTCTTTTTTCTTCCCACATCTTTTTAAATTACCAACTGAAAAAAACCTATACTGTCTCTGACAAATTTTCTGACGAAAACAATCTTAACAATCATTTGACTGGCAAAAGGTAGTTTGCAGTTGGTCTTATTTGTAAGACAGATTTTTCAAATCATCCTTTTTTCTTGCATGTTATTTTCATGTACCTATGTATGGAAAAACTTACATCAGTTTTAAAATGTAGTGAATACAGTGGATAGGAAAAGGTCTTAACTGACCTCCTTTGACAGACTCCTCTACAACTGACAGGAACAAGAAGGCTATTTTCTAATAAGCTTATACATGCATTTGTTATAGACTTACCAAGAGGGAATATGGATTTTTTCCTTAGCAAACCACTGTTTGTAAGTGGTGTAAACCCATGCTTAATTATTAGTATAATTACATAATTAGTATTATGTAAGCTGATAAAATATGAATGTGAAAGAGCTGTTTCTTTTTTTTTTTTCCAATATATGAAGTTTATTGTGAAATTGGTTTCCATACAACACCCAGTGCTCATCCCCAAAGATGCCCTCCTCAATACCCATTACCCACCCTCCCCGCCCTCCCACCCCCCATCAACCCTCAGTTTGTTCTCAGTTTTTAAGAGTCTCTTATGCTTTGGCTCTCTTCCATTCTAACCTCTTTTTTTTTTTTTTTTCCCTTCCCCTCCCCCATGGGTTTCTGTTAAGTTTCTCAGGATCCACATAAGAGTGAAACCATATGGTATCTGTCTTTCTCTGTATGGCTTATTTCACTTAGCATCACACTCTCCAGTTCTATCCATGTTGCTACAAAGGGCCATATTTCATTCTTTCTCATTGCCACGTAGTACTCCATTGTGTATATAAACCACAATTTCTTTATCCATTCATCAGTTGATGGACATTTGGGCTCTTTCCATAATTTGGCTATTGTTGAGAGTGCTGCTATAAACATTGGGGTACAAGTGCCCCTATGCATCAGTACTCCTGTATCCCTTGGGTAAATTCCTAGCAGTGCTATTGCTGGGTCATAGGGTAGGTCTATTTTCAATTTTTTGAGGAACCTCCACACTGTTTTCCAGAGTGGCTGCACCAATTTGCATTCCCACCAACAGTGCAAGAGGGTTCCCGTTTCTCCACATCCTCTCCAGCATCTATAGTCTCCTGATTTGTTCATTTTGGCCACTCTGACTGGCGTGAGGTGATATCTGAGTGTGGTTTTGATTTGTATTTCCCTGATGAGGAGCGATGTTGAGCATCTGAAAGGGCTGTTTCAATGAAACGAAGTTGAAGGCCACCAACTAAAGGTAAATTTCTAACTTAAAAAAATGCTCTTAAATTAGGCAGGTGTGTAAGTAACAAAAGATTAAACAATAAAAGTAAAAAGCCTAGATAATTTTGAACTAAGAATGCCTAGCAAATGTTTGCATTGTAGAATCTGTATTATGGGTATGGTTCATGCAAAAAAGAGGTCCAGTGCTAATCAACAGACTCATAAATTAAGGGGGGAATAAAAGGTCTTGGCCTAATATAAAAAAAATTGGCAATTAGCAAACTGGCAAATTTTCATAAATTTCATAGAACAAGGTAAGTAGATAGTCTCTTAAAATGATTTCCCGAGTTTACTCACTTTTTGAGACTAGCTTAATCAATTAATTAAATTTAAATTCCAATGTAGTTAACATACACTATTACATTAGTATAATACAGTGATTCAACACTTCCATATATTACTCAGTGCTCATTACAAGAAGTATACTTTTAATCCCTATCACCTATTTCACCCACCCTCCACCCACCTCCCCTCTGGTAACTATCAGTTTGTTCTCTATATTTAAGAGTTGATTTCTTGGTTTCTCTCTCTCCTTTCTCTCACTTTTTTTCCCTTGTTCATTTGTCTCTAAAATTCCACATGAGTGAAATCATATGGTATTTTTCTTTGACTTATTTTGTTTAGCATTATATTCTCTAGCTCCATCCATGTTGTTGCAAATGGCAAGAATTCATTCTTTCTATGGCTAAGTAATATTAATTTTCTTTATCCATTCATCTGTTGATGAACGCTTGGGCTGCTTCTGTAGTTTGGCTATCGTAAATAATGCTGTGATAAACACAGGGGTGCATATATCTTTCCAAACTAGTGTTTTTGTATTTTTTGGATAAATATCCAGTAATGTGATTCCTGAATTGTAAGGTAGTTCTATTTTTCATTTTTTGAGGAGCCTCCATACTGTCTTCCACAGTGGCTACACCAGTTTGCATTGCTATCCACAGTGCATGAGGGTTCCTTTTCCCCCACATCCTCACCAACACTTGTTGTTTCTTAAGTTTTTGATTTTAGCCATTCTGATAGGTGTAAGGTGATATCTCATTGTGGTTCTGATTTGCATTTCCTTGATGATGAGTGACACTGAACATCTTTTCATGTGTCTGTTGGTCACCTGTATGTCTTCTTTGGAGAAATGTCTCTTCATATCTTCTGCCCATTTTTTAATTGGATTTTTTTTGATGGGGGAGTGTTGAGTTGTAAAAGTTCTTTATATATTTTGGATAGTAACCCTTCATCAGATATATCACTTGCAAATATATTTTCCCACTCAGTAGGTTGTCTTTTAATTTTGTTGGATTAGTTTACTGACTTTTTTTATTGTTTAACGAATTACAGGTTTAGACCATGTCAGATAAGGGAGTTTCTATTGTAACAGGGAAAAATTCATAGAACTGAAAGTTCATATTAATATTTCCAAATTTATTGCTAATAAATCTGTTTATAATGAATAAGGTTACTTAAAGTTAATTATAACCACAGATACATACTTTTCAGGAAAGTGGGGCATCACAATAAAAGCTGTAAGGGTTCATAGGCTTTTCAGTTTTTAAATTAATTAATTAATTAATTAATTAATTGTTTTTGAGAGGGAGAAGGTGCAAACAGGGGGAGAGGAAGAGGGAGAGAGAGAACCGTAAGCAGGCTGCACGCTCAGTATGGAGCCCAATGTCATGACTGTGAGATCATGACCTGAGCTGAAATCAAGTCAGATGCTTAACTGACTGAGCCACCTAGGTGCCCCTCATAGAATTCTTAATACACATAACCAAGCATATGGAAAGGTAATGGACTATTTATAAAAGCATAAAAATATAACATTATCAAGTGAAACTAACGAGCAAAAATCAGGAGCTATATGAAATATATTGTATACCTATTTAAATGTCTGCATGGGAAATTTCAAAGAAAAAGCTTTTAAAGTATAATTAATTTACTGACATATTGAGAAGCCAATACTATGGATTAAATCAAAGGGCACTGGAGTACAGATAGCATCACTCTTCAAGTAAAATAAAATAAATGACAGTTTTGAACCAACGTGACTATAATTATAACAAATACCTCTACCCATCCCAACTCTGTGGTCCTCAGTGGAACTCTTAGATTTTAGCTGTAACATGTACAGATGGACAGCTGTCCAGATCTAAGGTTTTGAATTATACTTACTTTACTTTTGGTAGTTTACTCTTAAAATTACTGCCTTATTTCAGGTTGAGTGCTTTTTAGCCGAACATTAAGTATCCTTATTTAGTTAATAAAAAGATCCCATAAATTGGGTGTTGGCATATTGCAGCTATCCTAGATATTCTCAAGGGTCTTTTAAATTACAATTAATAGAGGGAGATGCTCTCTCTGAGATTTTGAAAGGAAATTTCCTGGGTAATACTCTGTTCTTTTATTTGTTTGTTCTCCATTTTTAATTGGCAGCTCATTGTCTGGTAAGGAGTTCATTGTAGAAGGAAATTTCTGCTACCAAATGTTTCTGACAACACAAAAGAAGGAATGGATGACATTAAATGACACATCTGTGTCCATCTGGCCTTCTCTAACTAGTAAAGCAAAAAATACTAACCGCAATCTTTCTAAAAGACTTGACTGGATCACATGAATTGCTGTACTGATTAATTAAATATGAAAGCAAGCAAAAAAAAGTAATGCTGAGATGTAGTTATAAGGAGGAGAAGGTACTTTACAATGTTACTGGGTGCAAGAAAGGGATTTCCAATGCTCTTAGACAACAAACACTTCTTTCATTGAGTTTTGTGATAACAAAATGAAGATTTTCCCCTACCATTTCCAAATAATCACTAAGTTACACATCACACTATGGATAATTCAAAAAAGGGAAAGACATAGTATATTTCCTTAGTAAGTGAATGCAGAATTAGGAAGAAGTGAAATAAATTACAAAGTAACTTACTGCTAAAATGTCTGGTTTTAGGTGCAAAAGGAGTTCAGAGGTGGGAAACCATATTAACTAAAAGCACAAATCTAGGGTTAAGATGGGCCAATCTCCATAGTGGGTATGGTAGGTTAGAGTGGTGAATAAATAAACTTTGTCATCTGGGCAAAAGCCTTTAACAGTGGAGGCAACAAAAAGGCATGAGAGTATAAAATAAGAATTTTGTACAGGGTACTTTCAGTATGTGTCTGTGTTTCAAATATATTCAGAAATAAGATTAGACTAATACAGCTTTTTTTTTTTTTCTAATGTTAGAGCCTACTATGCAAGTAGTATTAATGAACTAGTATTAATGATAAAAGAAATGGACCACCACAAATTTTATTGACTTGAGAGTAAGAAGAATAGTAAGGGTGAAAATGAGAGATAATTGCATATGCTTATTATTTCATCCTCCAATAACAAAAAATAATGAGTCAAAAAAAGAATCAATAATCAAAGACTATGTGTGTTTTGGAGGGGAGACAAAGGTAGCCTGTTTCAAACATAACACTAATAAACCAACTATACCATACATAAAATAATCTACCTTTGTAAATCTTTACAAAGCTTTGGAAGAGTTAAAAAAAATATTACAAGCTCATATGTTTTTGTTTCATTTTGTTTTCTTGAAATTCCAAACAAATTCAGCAGAAACTACAAGTTTATCATCACAGAGGTGAGAAACTAGGTGAGGCTGCCCCAGGGGAGAATTAACATCTTACTTAACTTACATAGACAGATTTTTGAAGGATAGGAATTCTGAGAAATTTTGTCACATTTAAAAATAAATTCAAAAATTAAACTCTCAACTGCAAAGAAACACCATATGGTAGTTTTCAAACAGATCATACAGAATGATTTCATCTTCAAGGAATTCAAAGTAAAAGAACTTTTCCTTTAACTAACATAAACACCAGTAATACTATCCAGGAAATATTAGCATTTTATTATTTCCAAGAAAAATTTTGATAAACTTTAGAACCTAAAATTTGACTATATGTTATAAATGAGGGAAAGGACTCCTTGTTAGTGACATAAATGGACTTTCAAAACAAACCTGAAAAATGTTTATGGATCTGATTCTCATTTATACAATTCACTTCCTGCAACCACACGAGGGCCACATAAAACCAGCTTAAATTACTGCAATCACTGATATGGTAATACAATTTATGTGGTAACGGTTTTGGATTTCATCTACAGGAGCACATAAGAGAGAACAAAGAGTTGAATATTAGAGAGAGGTGTGACCAGTACCTGATCATATAAAAGTTTAGAAAAGTCTTGTATCACTTTCTAACTTTTACTCTACTATAATCTTGCATACTATTTAACTGCACTGAATTGAAAAAGGTCTGCAAATGGGATCAACAGGTTTTAGTATAACTTTTGGATAGTTCTTATAAAGAAACAGATCCTTATGTTCCACACAAGGGAGGTAAACTATTACCAAACCTAACACAAACTGTTTATTTATCCTATTCTTAAAGCTCTTGTTATACCTGTGCAATAATTGATCTTGATTTAAAATGTTACAAAAAATTACATGGAATTTTGGAAGGCAAGCAGAGAACTTTATTTCTGGATTTACTTAACCATAACATTATAATAAATAATACAAATTCTCCCGATTTCACTTTGTACCTGGAATTACTTAGGCAAAGTTTATTTGCTCCTAAATGGGAATTCACTGAAGGCTCTCAGTCCCCTTCTTTCTGTTTCCTGCAAGGACTATTTTTAAATAGACTGCATATTCTGTGATCCCAGTTGGGGTCAGGGAGGGGTAGGGTGGGGTGGGTCAGAACACCATCTTAACTATGGATTCTGAAGACTCTCGAACGTACATAAACAGAGGTAATATGGAAAGAACTTGGCTGGCATGGGGTTCACAGAAGACATTTGATAAACATTTTTTTTCCTCTTGTATAACTTTTCAAAAAACAATACAATTGGCTTAGTGAATATCTTAGGTAATTTAGTATTCCTTTATCCAATGATTTGGTTACATTCCTAAAAAAATCTTATTTTTTATTTTTTATATGCTACCCCTTTTCCCATTCTTTTTAAAAATGATGACAGCTAGAACATGACAACTACTAATATCCCATGTTTTATAGACAAAGAATGGCACATTACATGCTTCTATTATTTTAGTCTTAAACTAAGAATCTCTTGGTTTCTAGAAGCCAATTTTCCTTCACCATAAATTTTATCTAATATTTAAAAAGATTGTTGGGGGGGTGGAGGAGGAAAGAGATTTACTTCTGACATCCTTTGTAGTTACAGTGAGTACTGGGTCTTCTATTTCTTTTGTATCCCCCAAAGTACTAAATGTTGGCTATACTAAACGTGTTTAATAAATACTTGTTGATCTGACTTGTTCTTACAGAACGGTACTGTTTTTAATATACAAGAACATCTGTTATTTGGCACTGACTGGGAATGAGATGTTCTGTATTAGTGAGTTTTTAAAATAATAAGCTTAACCCATTAAATACTTAAACACCATTTTTACCTTCCTTTGGAGGTATGGGATAATAAGTCTTTCTAAATGAATATGTATTTATTTACTTCTCAAATATAATAATAACTTTAACCTTCTTTTGATAATGCTGGGTCATAAGTCTGAACACCAGTAGTGACATTTTCCTGTGCATATGCATATACATACATATACGCATGTATGTGTGTATATATATATGTGTATGTAAATATTTACATATGGTGGACATGATGAGGGCCATAAAGGAGATGGTACTGAACATGAGGCTGAATGGCTAGCAATGCCATTGTTTACTTGGGAATTTCTTTTCTTAAACACATCTGCTGTCAGATGCTTTGTTTGGTGGTGGCAAGACGTGACAAGTACAGAGTTGTATTCATTCCTTCTCCTACTCACTCACTGAGTACTGCCACAAGGGCACTCAGATGCTATGATGACTGACTCTAAGGTAGTAAAGCAAAGCTGACCCTGAAAAATACCTTATTAGTGCAAAGGCCATAGCAATCTCCTCTAGAATAGTTTTCCTTATCCTCTAGAAAAGTCTGTTTCTCTTTACTCTCCTTCCTCATCTGTAAACTGCACTAATGAAGTAGGAAGAAGGAACATGACATCTTTTCAAGAACTGGTATAGAATGTTTTAGCAAAGGTATCTTTCAAACATTATAAACTCTACATAAGCGGAAGATAACACTTCTGCAGACGTGACTCTAACCACAATTGTGTCAATTTTATTAAGCCCTACAGAATGCTTAATTTTGAACAGAACACACAGGTTACCTGAATACTTACTTTTTCAGTAATATAAAAAGACGAAAACTTAAAAAGTGTCAAACTGGAAACAGCATAATGTAGTGAGCAAGACTGCCTGGGATTCCCCTCTGTAAAAGGGAGAAAACCTACCACATAAGGGTTTTGAGGATTAAATGAATTAATCCATCAAACGAGAATGAAATTTAGAAATCCCACTAAAGGCGGGAGCATTTCAAGATACAAGATAAAGTTTTTGCAATCTTTGTTAGTATTCCATCCCATGGAATAACAGTGATTTGTGATTTATTTTGATACTATCGATATAAAAACTGATTGATTTCCAAGAATATTATCCTTCCTTAGTTTTTCAACTTGACATCCTACAATAAGACTGTGTTACTTTTACTTTGAAAACATTATTTCCCTCTTTCACTTTTTTCTATTAAGATGGACATGAGTTTTAGTCTAATAACTGTAGTTTCGCTCAGACACACTGAGTTATGACACTGCAGAACTCCAGATGGCACTATTTACATTGTACTTGATACAAACCATATCCCTGGAATCCTGAAATTTGGCAGCCTTGTCTCTGCCTTATATTTTCCTATCATCTTGTTTTTCTGATATTCAATTTCATTCATTGTAAAGAGAGACAAAGACTACCTGAGTATATACACACCACACTTTTATTCTGTAACAATTAGTTTTCTTTTTTACAGAAATGTATAGTACAATTAAGGCACTAAAATAATTTTTTGTGAATAGATATTTTGATAGCTTATATTTTCTATGAGTTTCATTTATGACTGTATATGGGCATTATAAAATATTTATTTTAAAAAGGGGATATTGGGACTGATAAGAACTGCTGACTTAAATGAGAATTCAATTTTCTTATAAACCTACATAGATCACAGAATATAAAACTAGATGAAATTTTAGATTACAATTTAATCTCTCATCTTCTATAATAACATTTCAGATTATGAGTAGCCCTGTGGTTCATTGTTTAAATTAATGAAGTTATATCACAGAATGTAGAGAAGTAAGAAAGAGCTGAAATAGTTTAGATACAAATATGTCTTCTCATGCCAGATGAGTAAGAGTGCAGGTACTAGGGTCAGACTGCCTGATACTCCTGTTCCTCTACTTAACAGCTCTGTCCCTTTCCACAAATTACTTGGCCTCTCTTTATCTTATATCCCCATCATGTAAATGAGCATAAAAATAGTACTTATCTCAGAGTTGTTGTAAAAATTAATTAAATTTACATAGGTAAATGGTGGTTAATATACAGTAAAGCACTCAATAAAATATTTAGTAATGTTTTTGCTTATTAATATTGCAATTCACTTATAGAAAACAAAATATCTTCGTGATTCTTGGAGAAGCCTGAAATGCCTTCGTCTGAAATGATTATTCACAGGTTTAAAAATAAGTCAGTGATTACTGTTCACTGCCTTTCAACCTCCCTGTCAACCCCCAAAGGGGGGGAAAAAAAAAGTCAGTGCTTACCAAGTACCTAGCTAGCATGGTGCCTGGCACATACTAGACACTTGATACTTGTCAACTGAATGGACTAGTCTCTATATTAATTGAGTCTGAATACATTTGTTTGTCCTTTATACAAGTGACGATTTGTTAACAGATAGAGTGACATGCTAGTACAAGTAAGAACTATCTTCATTTTGTCTGATTCAGAATTTGGCAATTTTCAATAAAATACATAAACTTTATGAATCTGTTCAGGGGATACACCGTTGTGAAATGATGTCCCTAAGGCCATAAATCTAGCTAATTATAATACTGTGTCTCTCTTGGAAATGACAAAGTCAAACATCAGAAAATATGCATAGATCAAGATATTTATTTTAAAAATTATTTAAGTTGGCATGGAGTCAGAGAGAAATATTCACTCTACCCTTTATAGTACAAAATGTTATCTTCTAAGCATTTTCTAGTTTTAGCTAGATATTGTTGAAGACTTTTGCATCAATATTTGTAAGGGATATTGGTTTGCAGTTCTCTTATAATGCCTTTGGTATCAGGATAATATGGGCATCATAGAATAGTTATAAAATGTTCCCTTCTCTACTATTATCTATAAGCATTTGAGACACTGGTGTTGATTCTTCATTAAATGTTTAACAGAATTCACCAGTAACGCATCCTGTCCTGGGCTTTCTTTGTTGGGATGCTTTTAATTACTGATTCAATCTCTTTGTTTGTTATAGGTCTATTCAGATTTTCTCTCTTTTCTTGAGTTTTGCGAATTTTGTGTTTCTGGGAATTTACCAGAATTTTATCTAGGTTAATTTGTTGGTGTGTAACTGTTCATAGCATTCTCTTAAAATCCTTTTTATTTCTGTAAGGTTGGTAGTAATGTCCCACTTTTTCTGATTTTTCTAATTGGAGTATTCTCTTGGTCTAGACAAAGGTTTGTCAATTTTGCTAAATGTTTTCCAAGAACCAACTTACAATGTCTTTAATTCTCTGTGGTTTTCTATTCTCTGCTTATCTCTGCTATAATCTTTACTTTCTTCCTTCTGCTATCTTTGCGTTTCCTTTGTTCTTTTTCTAGTTCCTTTAAGATATAAACTTAGGTTACTGATTTGAGTTCTTTTTTTTTGTTTTTTAATATTTATTTTTGAGAGAGAGACAGAATATGAGCAGGGGAGGGGCAGAGAGACAGGGGGACACAGAATCTGAAGTAGGCTCCAGGCTCTGAGCTGTCAGTACAGAGCTGGATGTGGGACTTGAACTTGTGAACCATGAGATCATGACCTGAGCCAAGATCAAGAGTCAGGTGCTTAAACACCTGAGCCACCCAGGCACCCCTGAAATGTTTTTCTATTGTAGTCTTCTCAGAATTCCTTCTTTCCTTTGTTACTATGAAAGTGTAGGATACCTACTACTCTTCCTTACTTTAAACTTCTTGATTTATGCTGTTTCTTTTAAAAGTTTTAATCTATATTGCTAAGCTTTTGGACCAAGACATTTGACTTTAATAGCCAATTGGAATTATCCTTTACTTCTGATTGGTGAACTAAGCTGACAAATTCTAAATTTAGCTCCTTAGCTACAGCTAAAATGATGTTATCAACCCCCAATCTCAGTGGCTAAGAAAAATAAGCATACATTTCTTGCTCATGAATCTGTAGGAAGCTCTATTTCATAATGCCACATGGGTCCATATTTGTTCTGTGTTTCTCATTCTGGGACCAGTAGCTATCTAGGCCACTCTCATCTTACAGAAGACAGAGGACAATAGGTCAAGACAAACCAGGTAAATCAGATAAAGTGTCTGCTTGCATCATACCAGCTAACATTTTGTTGGCCTAAACAAGCCACACAGCTAAGCCCAATGGAGTGGGAAAATCTCCTTCCATGGGAAGAGGGGACGGAGAGTATTCATTTACTGAACAATAACATCATCGATCGCAGTGTAGCAAAATAAGGCAATTAGGTGCAACAAAGTTTTTTTTCTTAAAGTTAAATTTATTTAAAGGACTTACTTTGAAGTTAAGTCTTTCTCCTTTTTAGAACAATAATGTTCTTACTTTCAGAAAATGATGGTAATAATAAAAGGCAGTAGACATTTTAAAATTCTTACTACTTGACAAAATAAAAAGTTGGCAACCCTTTTTCAGTCCCCAAAATTTTAGGACCATTTTACCAGTCTACAAAAATCCCCAATTCTACAACAAGAAAAAAAGTAATAATAGACCACTGAATGTAATCCCAGGTCTTTGGCTATTGTTCACTATTCAGAGGCTGTTCCTTGGCTTGCAAAGACGCTCATTTTCCCCCTTCTCAGGTTTCATTATTCCAAATGCTTGTGATTAGGAAAGTCCATGTGTTACAGAACTAAAATGTCATTATTTATATCTAGTGATCTATTCTAACTTTTACCTTAAAAATGGTCCCATTTACTCTTCAGCTCTCTATACAAACTTGGTTTTGTAACATGTGAGGCCCTAAAATCTTAATGGCATGTAAATCTTTCATGTCCTTGACATGAAAATTTTAACAGGCAGTACATAAAGAATAATGGCCTATGACTCTATAACTTTAAAAGGATGAGCTGTTATGATTAAAATTTAACAAGTTCTTCGTGGCTTTACTTCCAATGTGAAAAGACACATATTTAATGGTTTTATATATATACAAGTGTTTATGAACACTAATGATTTTGTCATCGCCTCATCAAACATTAAAACTATGTAAAATAACAGAGCTGTGGGGTATTTTTCCTCACAGTACTGTTAAAGCAAATGAAGTGATTGGCACTCCTATAGAATTCCCTCATTTCACTCCTGACTCCTCAGCTTATTTCCACCTCCTACTCTTCGTCTTATTCTTTACTTGTGATATTCTCCAGCTTTAGGCACTATTAAAAAATGTTATAGCTACCTCATCCATTCCAAACTTGGGGTGAGGTGGAAGAATGTGATATTTAAATGCACTACATCTACAGGAAACCTTTATTTTTTATCTCAAAAAAATTTTTTTTAATGTTTATTTTTGAGAGAGAGAAAGAGAAAGAGAGAGAGCGAGAGAGAGAGCGAGTACACACAAGGAGGGGAGGGGCAGAGAGAGAAAGAGACACAGAATCTGAAGCAGGCTCCGGGCTTTGAGCTGTCAGAAGAGTCTGACTCAGGGCTTGAACTCACGAACTGCGAGATCATGACCTGAGCTGAAGTCGGTTGCTTAACCGACTGAGCCACCCGGGCGCCCCTACAGAAAACCTTTAATATAGAGACTTCCAAATTTGTCAGAATAGGAAATTTCCCATGAGTCTTAGTTTAGCAAATGAGATTTGCAATTCATTATTAAACAACTTTCAGACAGGATCTGTGAAATAACTTCACAGTATGGCAATTGCCTTTTAGTATCCTACTGATCTTACCCGATATTGGAGAATTTGACCCATTATATATTTAAATTTCATAAATGTACACATCTAAAATAAGAGGCAGAGAGGCACCTATGAGTCAGCAAGGGACGTTTCCATTAACTGGGATGAGAACTCAACTTACCAGTTGTGAAACTCATGTTTGTGTCATGCTTACAATTTAAACCAAGTATACTTCTTTTATAACATTTTATGGAGTAAATATACAAATTAAATTTTCTCTAATTTTTCTAATGTAATTCTCATTAAAATAAGATGAAAATTGAAAAATGTGGCTTTAACATAAGCAACATACCTGCAGGTATGATCATCACTCACACTTGCAAGTTCTTGGCCCTCTTTGGGCTCAAACACCAAACCATTAATGAAATCTGAATGGCCCTCTAAAATCTGATAAAAGGAGAGAAGTTAATAAGTACACCGGAAAATAACCTACAATATTCCTACCTAATATTTTTACTTCACTGACTTAAAAGCTTTCACTGCATGCTTCCCTTTTCTATAAATATTTCTTAAACAATTTGCTATTTTTAAAGCATGATTTATACACCCACTTTTCTGGAAGGTTTATCTTGGAAAGAAGCTGATCATTCAACACACAGCTATTAGCTTGATCTTTCTTTTCTAGTATGCATTTCTTACAAACACACACACACACACACACACACACACACACACACACACACACACACGCATACACACACACACACTTTTTTTTTACTGTACCTGTCCTCATATCACCTCCTTTTATTACATAAAGCTTAAGCAAAAATTAAAGCTAGAAGAACTTTCTAGGGGTACTGAGATAGAGTCCCCCTCAATTTTTTAACTCACATCTACTGCTCTGCACACTCTTTATCTAATAAACACATATGGATTTCACCTTCTAAGGTCTTTATTCACTTCCTCAATGTGACTGCCATCACCGGGGACAGTTAGTATTAGAAGCCCATAATCACAACAACTCAAAAATCCAGTTTTGTTTTGTGGCAAGAACATTTAAGCTCAAAGCTCGTTTTTAAAAAAAAAATTTTTTTAAACGTTTGTCTATTTTTTGAGAGAGAGAGAGAGAGAGAGAAATGGAGCATGAGCAGGGGAGGGCAAAGAGAGTGGGAGATACAGAATCTGAAGTAGTCTCTAGGCTCTGAGCTGTCCGCACAGAGCCTCATGTGGGGCTTGAACTCATGAGCCATGAGACGATCATGACCTGAGCCGAAGTCTGATGCTTAACTGACTGAGCCACCCAGGTGCCCCTAAGATCTACTCTTAGCAACTTACAGGTATGTAACACATACTGTTCATTATACTCATTATGCTGTACATTAGATTCCCAGAACTTATTCATCTTTTTTTGTTTTGTTTTTTGTTTTTTTGAGAACTTATTCATCTTATAACTGGAAGTTTATACCCTTTGACCAACATCTCCCCATTTCCCCTATCCCCCAGCAACCACCATTATACTCTGTTTCTATGAATTTGCCTTTTAAAAATTCCACGTATAATTGAGATCATACGGTATTTGTCTTTGTCTTATTTTACAGGGTTATTTACTATACTAATAGAAAACATATATATAGGGCTTACTATACACAAAGCTTTATTCTAAATGTTTTACATGAATTAGCTCTGTCAATGCTTATGGTCCTTGAGGCAGATACTATGATTATCCCCATTTTACAGATAAGAAACTGAGCACAAAGAAATTGGGAACTTGACCAGTCACACTGTTACTAAAGCGGTAGAATTGGGCTTCAAACCCTGGTAGTCTGGCTCCTGTGTCTGTGATCTTAAGCACTTTGTAATCCCACCTTGCCCTATGCTGTGCTAATTGTTGGTTCTCTTCAAGTCTGACTCAACTCTATGTGTGTTCATGTTTATTACTCTACTACTATACTGAAATGTGAATTTCTAATTTTCATTCATTTGCTGTGCCTATGTAATATTTTAATAAATGCTACCAGATCTATAACCTATAGTCCTTACTATAGCCTAAAACAGAGTCAAATAAAGTAAGATGACATTAAATGTCATTTTAAATTGAGATAAATTCAATTAAAAAAGCAAAAGTAATATATGTTTTAAAATAGAGAGTTATAAGTATACTTGTCAACATACCTTGTATTCATTTTTATCTTGAAGGTCTGAAGTAAACAACCTTATTTTCATATCAGCAGCTGAAGTACAAAATCTAGAAGTAAAAAAAACAAGACCCAACACAAATCAGTAATTAGAGCTATAAGTAGAAACAAGCACGAATCTCACATATATAATGTCAAGTTAACAAAGCAGGGCAAAAAAAAAGGATATTATTATTCCATTTGTATGAAAGTTCTTAGGTAGAAAAAATAGTTGATAAAATAGCTGATAAAACTACAGAAAAAAACTCAAGAAGATAAATGATTGCCACAATAATCATGAGAATAATTACCTTTAAGGAGAAGGGAGGTTAATTAGGAAGGGGCAGGGGGAGACCTTAGGTACTGGCAATGTTTTCTATTGCCTTCCATGGGTGATCATTACATGGGTGTTTGTTTTACAATAATCATGTTAAACTGCACATGTACTTTTTTTTTTCTTTTGTACTTTTGGGCACATATGCTATATTTCGTAACATACAAATTAAAGATAAGAAAAAAATAAAAAAAACCCAAAGCTTATAGTACCTAATTCTTCTTTGAATTTGTCCCATTATTGTTTTGGGTATTCATACTTTCCCACTCAGAGGAAACTCTAGAACAGACTTGTTACAACATTACTAATGTGAGGGTCTTCTAAAGTAGATTTCCCCATAGTGATGTCATAAGAAATCATTTAAAAATCTCTCACCAAAATATCATTTCTAAAATAGAAAAAGGCTATTTTAGAAGGTTTTTAAAATAAATATCTCAAGCAAAAGGGTTTATAAAGAAGGTATTAGTAAAAGAATAAGGCCAAGTTCAGTAAAAACATCAAAGAATACAGGCCTTACAGGGACAAAGATTATTTACTTAAAAAAGAATTAATGAAAAAATCTCATTAAGATTAAAAGAGGGGTGCCTGGGTGGCTTGGTCAGTTGAGCATCTGACTCCTGATTTCAGTTCAGGTCATGACCCCAGGGCTGTGGAAGTGAGCCTGGCAGCAGGCTCTATGCAGAGTATGGAGCCTGCTTGAGACTCTCATTCTCTCTCTCTCCCCCTCTCCCTCTGCCCCTCTCCTTGACTTGTGTGCGTGCTCTCTAAAAAAACCCAATTTTTAAAAATTAATAAATAAAATTAGAAGATAAAACACACATACAAAACTTTATGGAAAATCTTGTGGTGTTCTACTTTTCTCCAAACTTTGCTGCTTAACTTTATACATGGTAAGTGTATTTACATCATCCTTTAATAAACCATAAAGACTCAGAGAACAGAGGTAAGGTGAAGAGTTGCTCTCCAGCAAATGTGAAAGAAAAGCAGTGGGGATGAACAGAGAGACAGAGAGATGGAGAGAGAGAAAGAACTGACGGTAACTAAATGCTAAAGATAAAACACTAGGAATGGGTTCTTTCTAACTATAAGTTAACGATGGTAAGACAGACACAAAGTTATATACCTCAGTCATCTTGATAGACCACTCTTCAGTCATGAAAAAAATAGTATCTATTTTGGATTATAAATATAAAAAAGTAAAGTAAGAAATATAAAAAGTACAGTTTAATCACAACTGTGTAAAACTATTTATGAAAAAAATAGAGTACTGGGTATGTAGATGGCCTTTAAAAATGTTTCTGTATATTCCAAATTTGATACAGTAAATGTGTATTATTTTTATAATAAAAATAAATAATTTATTTAAAAACAAAATTGTGCTGCCAGCTTGCTATAAAAATACTGTCTTTAAAATTAATGGCTGGTTAACGTGCCAAGTTTATTATACATATTTGTAGAGTTCTCCCCGAAATTTGAGGCTGCTTATCAAAAGGCAACAATGACAAAAAAGATGAAACAGTATAGCATATCCATTAAAAGGAGGGCAGGAAAACAGGCACCAAGCAGAACCATGGGAAGAACAGTTTCTACAGCTTTAAAAATCTGCTAGCGAATGCAAAGAGACTGCCTGACTCTTGTTTAGCTTCAGATTCTGTGAACACTTCCTTTTAATATAAAAGGAAATGAACAGCAAACTGGCTGCTGACAATGACTTATGTATGTTAACAAGCACTGTCGTGTGGATTATTTAAAATTCAGTTAGCTAAAACCTGTAAAGCTTCTAGAAGAAAACAGCACATCTTCACAATCTTTGTTGCAGGCAACCATTCTGTAGTTAGGAAATAGAATGCATATGAAACAGTGCTCAACATCATGAGTCATCAGGGAAATGTCATTGTGGTACTAACCAAATTAAAGACTGACAACAATTAAACATTTTAGAGTTGGTAGAGGAAGTGGAACATCTTTAGATTATTGGTGGGCACATAAAATGGTAGAAGCACTATGGAGACTGGTACTTTTTAAAAAATGTTAACATACATCTATCCTCTGATTCTACTCTGATTCTCTTAAGAGTAGGAGCAATTCTACTCCTAAGAGAAATAAAACCATGTATCTACTAAAAGCTGTATATAGGGACACTCAAACAACTTTAGTCATAATAGCTAAAAACTGGATACTGCCCTAGTGTTTATTTACAGGAGAATGTTACAAACAAATAGTGGTATTTATACAATGTAATGGAATGCATTACAAAGTAACAAAATAAATGAAAAGAAAAAGAAAAGAGCCACTGGTACTCTTAACACGGATAAATCTCAAAAACATCATACTAGACACAAAAAATACATTCTATATGATTCTATTTACATGAAGTTCTAGAATAGGCAACACTCATTTCTGAAAATTAGATCAATGGTTGCTTTGGCAGAGGATGGGGTACATGGATTGACTGGGAAGGAGCATAAAGAACCTTTAGAAGTGATGGAAATGCTATGTATTGCCAGCATATGGGTTATACAAGTATATGCATGTCAACACTGATCAAATGGTACTCCCAGAAACTGAGAATTTCACTGTTTTCAAATTATCCCTTAATTAAAAAAAATTAGGTTAGCTCAGTAAGAGCTAACTTATGGCTGCTAAGCTGTTTACTAAAAGAAGACATATCTTTTAGATTTGACATCTGTGGAAGCAAGGTTAGTGTTCTGCAACAAGCACTAAATAACCTGACATATTATTATTGCCTTTGTGGAGAAGGCCTCAGCAGGTAGTGTCAAGATGTGTCAAGATGTGAAGACCTCAAATGATTTAGGTGAAACTCAAGTAAAAATTTATGTAGTCAGGCCCAAACATATTCTCAAAGTACCACTACCATGTTGCATATTTAAATCACATATTCAGATAGTAAGCCTAAATTACAAAATAATGGCCAATGTTAAAATTGCTAATGTCTAGGGGCACCTGGGTGGCTCAGTCAGTCGAGCGTCTGACTTAGGCTCAGGTCATGATCTCGTGGTTTGTGGGTTTGAGCTCTGCATGGGGCTCTGTGCTGACAGCTCAGGGCCTGGAGCCTGCTTTGGATTCTCTGTCTCTCTCTCTCTCTCTGCCCCTCCCCTGCTCATGCTCTGTCTCTGTCTCAAAAAGAAATAAAACATTAAAAAAAAAAGCTAATATCTAAAAGTGGGGAAAAAGGAAATGGAGGAGAAATGTCCTTATGATCAAAGGCTTCAGATCACTTACAACAAAGGATATTAATAAATACTGCATTTAATAGTTTTAAACTTACTTGATTATTGGAGGCAATGAATCAAGTCTAGTTTCTGGGCTCCAAGCTATGCCATCAACCCTGACTCCATGCTGAAATGTTCGTAGTGTTTTATATTGAATTCCGTCCACGTCTGCTTCTTCTTCCTAAACATACATAGTAAATGTTTTAATAAGTTATAAGAACAAACACTATAACACCCCATTTCGTTATAATGAAGAATTTATCAGGAGGCCATGTATATTCTTTTGTAAGTTCAAAAACAAATTAGATACTGAGACTTAAGTGGTTTACTGAACAACGATGACAAAAATCGATAAAACTTTCTAAGCCTCAAAGAATAACTCTCTAGGGCCACTAAAAATAAACAGTGAACATGTTATACTTTATCTTACTTAGAAGACATTTTATTCCTGATAGTGAACATATTTCACACCAAATGCGATGAAAATTGAATCCTCTAAAAATCAAAATATTCTAGGTAAATGAATTACCACACATAATCGAACTGACAATATTAAAAAAATACATACCGAACATAAAGTTTTGGTTATGTACAAGATAATGCCTCAGTCATTACAATGAATATCAATAATTTTCACATAGTATTATATATGGCACTATACATGTATAAGATGTTACAAATTGTTCATCTAATACTATTACAGTCTATGAATAGTGAATATGTTGATACAATCTGGTTAGTCTTTTGGATTCTAGGTTAGATGTTTAATTAAAGTCAGCTTATTTACCCGCTCAGTACTAGTAAAATGATTTCTGTTTATCTTCATGGGAAGAGGAGGAAGAAAAAATGAATTTTGAAAAGCCAAGTCATCTAGGTCTGGCAATATGGATGTTCACCTGAAAAGCTTTCCCATTATAAAAATAATGCAAAAATCCAAGTCCAGGGAAGCAACTGAGCACTTAGGCATGCAGCTATCTTAAGTACTTCTGCCCACATCCAATAACTAACTGCTTGTTTGCGAGGCAAAAAGACAAAGCTTAGTGCCTGCACAAAGAGGGATGATTAGAGACTTCTGCATAGATCCAGGACTTCTAAAGGGGAAGTAGGAATAAAACCAAAAAACCGAAACTACTATGCAAAATGTCTACCATGGGTGAAGGCTAAGAAAGAGAAATGCCACTTAGAAGAAAATCTCAACCATAAACTGGTCCTCACATAAGTTTGGGGCCTGAATTCACACTAACTATGTGCTTCAGAAAATAACATTTTAAAATGGCCATATGTTGGTAGTGGCCCCAAGCACTTGACAGACAAAAGCAAATTCTCTTTGGATGAACTACCTCTACCCAGGTCTCAAAAAGTTCCCACAGATATAGTTTAATCAAATATGATCTTACATGCATGCACTCATATACGTGGAAAAAAAGTATCACAAACACAAGTATGAGTAAGCAACAAGAGATTACCAAAAATGATTAGGCAGACTTTAAAAAGAACCAAACAAAAAATTTAGATGAAAATACCATAACGGAAAAAAAAAAAATCAATGCTTAGAGCAGCTGGAAGACAGATTTGAAAAAAATTACTCAGAATGGAGCAAAGTGAAGACAACAAGAGAAAAGGGATTCAATGCAAAGGTCTACCACGTATCTAATTGGGGCTATAGAGGAGTGGATAGAGGGAATGAGGGAAGAGGCAATATTTGAAGAGATAATGACAAAGGATCCTCTCCATACTTGATGACAGGCACCAATATGCATTTAGAAAGAAAAATACATCCCAGTTGGCTTAAATAAAAAATCTGCAGGCAGATACAACATAGTGAAGCTACAGAATATACACACAAACTCTCATGATATATACTTGTGTGTATATGTATATACACATTGAGGGAGAGAGTGGTGGGGAGGGAGAAGGCCAGGTGTGTGTGTGGGGGGGGGGAGGTGGGTAGGGGGAGGTGTCAGCAACAGCAGCCAGAAGAAAAGACAGGTTCCCTACACAAGAGATTTCCTATAAAAGGACAACCATGGACTTCTCAGCACAAACAACAAATGCATGAAGATAGTAGAATAAGAGCTCCAAAATGATGACTGAAAAAAACTCTAGAACTAAACACTTCAAGAATGAAGCTGTACTAAAGATATTTTCAGAAAAACAAAAACTAAGACTTAGCATCAATAAACTCTCACTGAAAGATCTAAAGCAGATGGTGGCAACCAATGTTGTGCAAAATCTGACCTCTGGCTTGTTTTTGTAAGGCCCATGAGATGAAAATCATTTTTAGATTTTTAAGGAGTTGTAAATAACTATGAGTAATTTGCAACAGACACCTTAAGTGGCTGGAAAAATGTAAAATATTAGAAATTATTTATTTTTTTTATTTTTTATTTTTTTCAACGTTTATTTATTTTTGGGACAGAGAGAGACAGAGCATGAACGGGGGAGGGGCAGAGAGAGAGGGAGACACAGAATCGGAAACAGGCTCCAGGCTCCGAGCCATCAGCCCAGAGCCCGACACGGGGCTCGAACTCACGGACCGCAAGATCGTGACCTGGCTGAAGTCGGACGCGTAACCGACTGCGCCACCCAGGCGCCCCAGAAATTATTTAGTAAATAACTTAGCAGTAAAAATTTAGTAGTAAAGTTTTTCTTATAGTAAAGAATGTGCTTTCAGGTGAAGAAAAATGATCCCAGAAGGAAGGCCTGAGATGTAAGAAAAAGTGAGTAAAAAATCAAAGGCAAGCAGGTGGGTTAATCTAAACAAATATTAGCCACATAAAACACTTAAATTCGTGTGTTAAAGTGAAAAGAAAAATGACAGAACTAAAATATGACAGTAATATAAGTCTGGAGGGTGTGGTAATAGTTCAAAGAGTCAAAGATCCTTATTTTGTTCATGAAGAAGTTAAAGATATTAATTTTGACTTTGTCTAATTGTGTATGTTAAAGTGTCTTTGGTAACCATTAAAAGAAACAGCATGTACAACCTCCAAATTAACAGGGAAGAAAACAATGAAAGGAGGTAACAAAACACAAGCAGAAGACATAAGAATATGCGTATTGGCAAGGTTTTCAAGAGTAAAAAACAAAAAGTAACCCAAATAGCCAACAGAAGAATAGATTAATCATGGTATATTTGTGTATCATATAACAATGGAAATAAATGAACTTTGACATGGAGGAATCTAACAAATACAATGGTAAGAGCAACATACTGTAGAACAGAATACAGAATAATATCATTAAAACAAAGGTTAAAACATGAAATACAATATACTGATTTGTAACACCTACATATATGGTAAGTCTATAAAGAAAAACAAAGAATCCCCAACATAAAATTTCAGACTCTTGGGGGTGAGAAGGAAAGGCCGTAAGGGGAGAACACCCAGAGGGCTTCGAGGGAATTACTAATGTTCCATTGCTTAAGCCAGGTTGTGGGTATACAGGAACATATTTTCTTCTTCTTCTTTTTTAAAATATTTGTTTATTTTGAGAAAGGGTGAGGGGCAGAGAGAGAGGGAGAGAGAATCCCATGCAGGCTTTGCACTGATAGCCCCTATGCGGCGCCCAGCCTCACCATGAGATCATGACCTGAGCTGAAATCAAGTGCTGGATGCTCAAGTGACTGAGTCATCCAGGTGCCCCTATTTTATTATTCTTTATACTTTTTATAGATAATACATATTTTAAAATACTTTTTATAGGCTTAAAATATTGTAATTTAAAAATAAGTAAATCCTTGTCTTGTTATTTAAATCAATACCCTAACTGGTCTAGAGACTCCAGCAAAATTTTTCATGACAAATTTGCCCAAGGAATCCTCTGTATTAAGTGGCTGTAGTTAGTTACCTTTTGTAAGTTATCCTTTATAATTCTTTTATAATTTTATAAAATTCTAACATCATCAAGGAAAAAAAATCCAGAGCAGGTGAAACTTGTTATTTAATGAATACATATGTCTACATAGATAGGAATATTACCTAAAGGCCTGTTCTAAGAACTCCATTCATCCTGAATCTAAATGCAAAGTTTCAGGGACGCCTGGGTGGCTCAGTCAGTTAAGCATCCGACTTCGGCCCAGGTCATGATCTCACAGTCCGTGAGTTCAAGCCCCGCATCAGGCTCTGTGCTGACAGCTCAGAGCCTGGAGCCTGCTTCAGATTCTGTGTCTCCCTCTCTCTGACCCTCCCCCATTCATGCTCTGTTTCTCTCTGTCTCAAAAATAAATAAACATAAAAAAAAAATAAATGCAAAGTTTTAGAGTGTGTACTTAAAGTGAATCCTATTGGATGTGTAGATTTTTTCCAGGATAGCCTTTGGGATCCTTAGCAAAGCCATTTCACAGATACATTACACAGGGTTTTCTCTAAATAATTCAGATGCCCCTTGAAAACAACTTTAAATTTCAGATGAACTTAGAGTTAACAACAAAAAGTTTTTCCATAAATGAAAAAAAGGAGATAGAAATGTACTTATCAAGGAAAGAAAAACACTGTCAACTTTTATTACTTCATAATCTATGTGTATAATAACTGTATAGCTAACAGCCAGATATGCCAAGGCAGCAACCACTAAGCAATTTTAAAATAAGGTTAAGAGCCTAATCATAGCTGACTTCATAGTTTGGGTTACATCTATTTTTCCACACTGGACAAATCAATCTTCTAAAAATGAAGTTTCACCATCAAAACACACTTTACTTTGCGACTGTAACAACAGTGTTGACAATTGGGTTCTATAATTTGTTACCCATAGTATATATGGAGTTATTGGGTGGCCGGTGGAGATAAAGAAACCCAGGGACTCTATACCCTGAGCTTTATGTATTACCAGTGAAACCTTTTTTCCTGGCAGCAATGTCTGCCATGGAGCCAACTAAAAGGCTAGGGTGTGTGTGTGGTATAGGCAGAGACGAATGTTATTTTAGGTTTAGTTTGGGGGGTAGGCAGTATTGTATAGGAAGGAAATTAAGACACTTTGGAAAACTTGCTACAGTACAAATCATTATATAAGGCTCTGGCGTATTTGAGGTTGGGACAAAGCCAGGCTGATTGAAAGGGCTATTCTAAGGGTTTGAAATTGGTAGGCCCTCCCACCACACCCATTTAAGGCCAAACACAGAATTTTAGTCAGATGAGACTGTAAAAGTTTACCTAGTCCACTTCTCTCATCTCACACTTGAATTTATAGAACATCTGAAGAGAGTTTGCACAACCCTTCTCTGCACATTTGGTGACAGGAAATTAGCTACTTCTTGGGGGGAGCTTATTCAACTCAGGGGTAGTTCTGATTAGAAGAGTTCTCTTTAACGTTAAACCTAACTCTGTTCCCATGTAAATTCTATTCAGTGCTCCTGCCTTCTGGAACCATATGGATTAAGTCTACTTCAGTGATGGCAAGTGTCTGGCCACAGCTGATCTCTCTTTAGGTGAATGCACTCAAAGAGCAGATTCAGCATCGGTCTTAAAGCGCTATTAAGCCACAACTCAACTCAGAATTGACAAGTAACACAAAATACATCTACCATTCTGAGTCTAATCCCTCTTTCACATGATGGTTTCAAACATTTTAACAGCATTCTGAAATCTGTCTTTGAATACATCATCTGTTTTGCATCATAATATACACTGTTGAGAACTGAAGTAAACATTAAACAACCTGTGAATTTATACAGGAGAATATAGAGCTATACTGTCCAGCATGGTAGCCACCAGTCACATGGGGTGATTAAGCACCTGAAATATAGCTAGTTCAAAACTGTGTATATTTTATAAAGTGCAAAATCCACACCAACACAAAATATCTCATAAATTAAAAAAATTTTTTTTAATGTTTACTTTTGAGAGAGAGAGGCAGAGTGTGAGCCAGGGAGGGCAGAGAGAGAGAGGGAGACACAGAGTGTGAAGCAGGCTCCAGGTTCTGAGCTGTCAGCACAGAGCCTGATGAAGGGCTTGAACACACAAACTGCAAGATCACGCCCTGAGCTGAAACCAGATGCTTAGCTGACTGAGCCACCCAGGAGCCCCTCATTAATTTCTCATATTGGTCACATGAAATATTTTGGATACAACGGGTTAAAAAAAACATTAAAATTAATTTCACCTGGTTTTTACTTTTAATGTGTTTGTTATAACACTTAAATTTATATACCTGTGGCTCACATTGTATTTCTACAGAACAGCATTGAATTTGGCAGTTAATCATTGCACTGACTCATGCTGAACATCCAGGTGACTAAAAACTATAAGTCACAATTGTCTCTTCTAGCTTTAGCAGTCTATCATTTCAAGACTTTATTAATTTTTAGCTTGTTCAACTTGGTCCATTAATCCGATCTATTAAAGAATAGCTCAATTCTAAGTTTGTGTCTGGCAAACAATAGGTGCTTAATAAATACTTGTTAAATGCAGTTTATCATCAAAGCATTAGGTATCCTTGTCAGCTTCATGTTCTATATAAATTCAACGAGCTTGCTTAAATCAAATGTTCTCATTCAAATCCCAGTAAGGGCCCCGATGCATTACTGGTGACCCTTTGAATAGACTAGGAACTTTCATGTTTCCTCCACCCTTTGCACATAGGACTTTTTAAAGCAGTTTTCTTACTGCATTGTTTTACGTTTAAACATCTTGAGGTCAGAGTCCTTGCTTTTTTAACATGTGTTACCGGTTCCCAGCACCTGATTTGCACTTAATACTTGACAAATACATGACATCAATTAACAGTACCATCATTCAGCTCAAATTTCCATATTCAAAAGAACACAGTAAGATTCTGAAAAATGCTTTGTTGATATTTAAACCTAGTGCACTGTTTCCTAAGAGTCTTAGAATGAGGATTGCCTTTCCAACAGGAAAGTGGAAAGCTTTCAATTCAATTTACCTTTACTTCATGTTGTCTCAGACAAGAGGGAGGCAGAAATTGGATACTATGAAACTTGAAGATTCTAACATGAGAAAATACAATGTTTAATAGTGTTTAATTAGATAAAAAAAACTTTAAAGGGAAGCAATAATTTATTCTGAATCCTCAAACACAGATTATTGGGATTCAATTCTCTTGCAGAACTATTTGAAATATGGCTGCAACCTGTCTGAATAGCAGAAGGAAAAGAACAGGGGTTTAGAACCAAGGTCTAGGTCTTGTTTTTTTATTTACCAGTCATTTACAAATCCCTGAACTTCTTTGAAGTAAAATGGAAACTCTATGAGGTCAGGGACAGTTGTTTAATTGTATCTCCGATACTTGGCACAGAATATTTGTGTTCATTACTTGCCAAATTAATAAAATCCAATTCTTTCTTTAGGTAACTTGGCTGTAAGACCCAGATTGCCAATCTGACAGGCCTGAAGATGAACAAGGACAATGTGCAAGACATGACAGAGCAATACAAATGTTTTTGTTAGTTCTCTTCTCGTTTTGTCTTTTGCTTTCATTTTCTCTCTGCCACTCATCACCTCTGCCTTTCTTCTTAATTTTTTTCTCCCTTCTTGACTTTCTCATTTCCTAGCTGGACATAAACAAGAGATTAAGGTATATTTTTTCAGTATTTTTTTAAACACAATTCTATGTTTACAGCTATTAATTTTAAAAGTAATGAAGTAAAAGTTTCACCTGTAAGGAGCTGCTCTATTCTTTCATAGGTTAGTAGCCTACACTGGAAGGATGGTTTTTCCCTCAGTCTTTTTCAAGAGTGTGTTATTTCTCTTAATAATGTGGACTTTTTTTGATCCTAACCAAGTAGTCCAGCTAGTCAGACCGAGGGTCACTTAGTGTGAAAGCGAGCACTTCCTATCCTAACCTTAAGAGACAACATGGGACAACGTAAGACCTCCTGTATTCTACTCAGACACCGAAAAACTGAAGCCTTTAATTCATACTTTCTCCTTAGGATAAATACTCATGCAGTCTAACTTTGTATAACTTTATATATTTATTGCATTGCAAAATGCTAAACTGCACTTATGATGCCAAAACATTGTAAGATACTGAACTGCTTCCCAAGTAAAAGAGAAAATAATGTTTATAAACAGTATGGGAGTGGTAAAGTTACTTTAAATCTTTGAAAACTGATCACTGTCAAATTACCTCATTGATTAATCTTGAGAAATACTGTTCTATGAATAATATTCTGGTAAATTAAGGATTAGCCAAGATTTCTGAGAGTTGAACTCTCATTGTTTAGACTCTTCCACATGTGGAACTATTTCCTGTGAGAAAACATGGTGTGTGCTCATCAGAAACAATCTTGCTTTGGTGATTAAATATGGGCCTGTGCTAGGGGGCAATGCTGACTAAATCAATGACAGTTAAAACATATGTGTGTGTGTGTGTGCATATATATGCATTAAATGTGCCAGATACCTTCCAGGAACTTCTCATGTACTAACTCACTACATTCTCATAACACCCCATTAAGTATTATTTTCATCATTTTTATAGAAGAGAGGTTAAGTACCTGCTCAAGGTCATACAGCTATTAAGAGGTAAAGCCAGGTAGGAGTAAAAATCTAAGCATTTTGGTGCCAGAGCTCATTGTCTTAATGACTGTGCTAAATTGTCTGTTCAATTAATATGGTCTCATACTTTGTACACTCTGGATGTATGCTTTAGATGTATGAGAAGCAAGAGAGCATATGAATAGAAAAGCTGAATATCCTGACAGCTGTAAAATCTCCTGGAGGACCATTTTTAAGGCTTGTTTCCTAAGTCAAAGTGGAATGTAGAAAAACTAGATTAATTACTTAGAATTCATTTGTTTCCCTGTACATACCAAATGTTCAGGTAATCACAACCTTCAATTCCTAGGATATTGCATTTCTAAACATGAGGCAAAAGAGAAGCCTTACAGTCTTTTTTTTCACTACTTAATGTTTCCACAAGTCTCAGGCATATATTACTGGAATATCTTCCTCGGTAGTTCTTTATATCATTTTTTTTTTCTTACATTCAAACTCAATATGCTTTCCAAATTTAGCCAAAGTTTACCAAAAAAATTTTTTAAGCTCTGAAATAGCTGCACTGTCATTCACTGAGTTTGTACACTAACCTGAAATGTACACGTGCCAATGACCACATAATTACTGCCACCATATGCAATTAGGTTTCCTGAATTCCCACTCTCAAAGGGATTAAATTCTACCACATGCACATAATCTTCACAATCCACAGTGTAGGCAGCATTTCTTGTGGCATCTTGCTTCATCTTGTATGTCAATACTTGAACAGTTGTAAAAATAAAATAGCCTTCTACTGGACAAGGTCACGAAACTGTGGATGATAGCACAGACACAGTTAAGACAGAAACCATCAAAGTGTTAGTCACTTTCAGCAAATAAAATAAGGACATGGTGTTTCAGATGCCAGAGACAGCTAAACAATTTCAAGTACTTCTTTAAATACTTTATGAGTGATACCTGCAGAATGTATCATAATATCCTGTTTAGATGACCTAAAAGATACAGTAAGTACTTGGAAGATGTAACCACTGTAATAAATATATTCATAAAAATTAATGATACTTAACATTTATGAAGCACCGCTTGTAAGTTCCATGTTGAGGATTTAACTGACATCAGGACACCTATATTTGCAAACTTAAGAGGAAGGTACTACTTACAGTTCCCATTTTACAGAGAAAGAAATGGAGACTTTAATAGGTTAGCTGCCAAGCTCCTAAGGCGAGACAGCATTTAAAATACTTTACTATGTGTTGGACACCAGTGCTAGAGAAGTAAAACACAGCCCTCCACCTTGAAGATTACAATATCCGGTAATGGTCATGATTCAGTGTGAAAAGAGCAATAAAATAAGCAGATCCAAAATAGAGGATCTGGAGGAAGGAGTGCCGAAATGTGTGACATAAAGATAATATTCATAAAACTAGGCACAAAATTTCAACCAGCCTGTCATGGCCTGGTGTGCACTGTGGAAGCAGCATTCCCAGACGAAGCAGCATTCCCAGAGATTTAGGGATCTAAAGAGGTCTTTTTTCTCTTAACTGGATGCAGGAGTTGTTCTGAGAACAGTTGGGCTCAGTAACAAACACATCAAGAACCTGATAAGTATTTATTGAGAATCAGAGGAATCCCACCTCAGGGAGCCTATAAAATAGTAACCATAGGAGAGGGGATCCGGGACTGGGCAATAGTTAAAGGTGACCAGCAGGTGGATGCCCTCAGAGGCAGCGCGGTGTCAGAAGTGGAAAAGATTCCAGGTCAGGAAACTTGGTCCCCTATTCCTCGTTAAACTAGTGCCCAATCTCACTACATTCTCAGGGTTTTACTGTACAAGGCGGGCTGGACTTGTCCTCTAAAACTGGAGGGGAAAAGACGGAAGGAACAACTTAAGTCCTCTCAAAGAACCCCAACACCTCTCCCCAGGCAGGCAAGTCCCGCGAGACCCCGCTACCACCTCCCGAAGCCCCAGGTCAGAAGGAAGAGAGGTGGAGCACGGCCCGGGGAGAGAAGGAACTCGCACGAAAAGGATGCGAGCGCGGGCGGCCAGGAGCAGAGCGGCGCGGCCCCTGGGTTCCCGTGTGATACGCACCAGGGGCGTCGGGAAGTGGTCAGAAGGAATCTGGTCTCCGCTGGGGGCTGCTGCGGCGCGCTCAGAGTTTGTTTCCGGGTCAGAGGGCGGAAGCAGCGATTGGCTCCCGAGCCTTCCCGCGAGATTTAAAATTAAAATGGACAACTTGGAGACTGCAGCTCGGCCGGAGTTTGCTTCTGTTGGGTCTGCACCTAGCGGGTCTACTTTGAGCCAGGTGAGTCTCATGTCTTCCTTACCCTGCTGTCGTACTTTAATTTTTGACTCAGGCTGCGGCTGGGGAGGGGTTTTCGGTGACAGCTAAGTAACCGTCTAGGGTATTATTTTTTCAGTGGCTTTGCTCTCGAGCCTGGTTGGGTCCCGGGGTGTTGAACGGAGTTCACGGTACCTAGTGATGAATAGAGCTAAAAGGTCCTGAGGGATCATCTGCAGACTGGAAGACTGAGCCCCGTAGAGGCCTATTTAGGTTCATTAGGTTGGCAGGAAACCAGGTCCTAGTTCCAAAACGTGCGCAGGCTCCAATTCTGAGACTTCGCCCTCTCCCTATTACATTCTTCTAAGGAATATTTAGGATCAGCATTCCAACGATAATAGCACCAACGACTGCCATTTTTTTTTTTTTTCAATTGAGCACCTAATAAGTGTGCAGGCACTAGGTGGGTTATTTACTTGTGTCTCATAGTTTTATGAGGTAGGAGATCTCTTAACTGGTTTTACATTTAAGGAAATTAATATTCATCAGAGATTTTAAATACTGAAGACCATACATCTCTTAAATTGGGGAACCTGATGTGGGCCCTGGAATGTCTGACTCAAAAATTCTTTTACCATCTCACACTGTCTCTACAGTGATAATTTCCTGTCTCATAATTTTTGCTACACTGCAGTTTGGAATCCAGTTTTTTAAAACAAGTATTTATTATCGATGCCACCTTCTACTGTTTTTGTATAGTGCAGCCTAACATTCAGAGTGCTTGCATATTCATTGTCTCATTGACTTCTCATAACTGGCTGGAAGGTATTATTCCTGTTTTCTATGTGATGATACTTTACCTAGGCAGTCAGTTGTAAAACTGACTGCCTAGGCTTATACAGACAGCTAGCTGCTGACAAGCTGAGACTACACCAGTGTTGGCAAACTAGGGCACTACTTGCTTTTGTTTTTTTGCAGTCAGTTCCTGAGCTAAGAATAGATTTTACATGTTTGAATAGTTGAAACAAAAACAAGAGAATAATATTTTGTGAAACTTAATTTTAATTTCCATAAAGTTTTGTTGAAGCACAGCTATGCTCATTTGTTTATGTATTGTCTGTGGCTATTTTCGTACAGCAAGATCAAGTAGAATAGTTGTGACATCTAGACCATATGCCTTGCACTCCTTAAATATTTACTATTTTGGTCCTTTCCAAAAAGTGTTCTGACCCCTGGATGAGACTGTTGGCTTTTATATGTGCCAGACACTGTTAAAAGCTAAACTTGTATTTATGTCATTTACTTTTCACAAAATCCTGTGAGATAGGAACTATTATTTTCATTTTCAGTACAAGGAGGCTGAGGCAGGGGCGGTGACATAACTTGGCATAGATCTCATAGCTATTAAGTTAATTCTTGACTAGTTTTCATTCTTAGCAATCTGAACTCATATTACTTTTAAATAACACTCTAAATTATTTAGTGCTAAAGATTTGTCAGGTAAACTGATCATATCACTGAAAATTTACTTTTTCACTTTCGTTTTTTTTTTTTTTTTTTTTCTTTTAAGAAGTGAGGGTGATGGGCACCTGGGTGACTCAGTTGAGCATCTGACTTCAGCTCAGGTCATGATCTCATGGTTTGTGAGTTTGAGCCCTGCATTGGGCTCTCTGCCATCAGGGCAGAGTCTGCTTTGGATCCTCTGTCCCCTCTCTTTCTGCCCCTCTCTGGCATGTGCGCTCGCTCGCTCTCCCTCTCTCTCAAATAAGCCTTTAAAAAAAAGAAATGAAGGTGATATTTTGAAGAGAAATATAACTTTTAGCAACTTACTAGTATTTGTATAAATGTAGATATTGTAAAGTTTTTTATTTGTATCTTTAAATTGCATCACTGATGCAACTATGAATTATTGCTGTAAATGTTATGTACCCATTTTCTTGATCATATAAACCCAAAATACCTAGTAAATATCTGGAATTCTATTTATGCCACATAAAGAAAGAAAACGATAACAGGAAGCTAATAAATGGGATATGTACAGTAGAATATACCCAAAATAAGATAATGGCATATGAATATGTTAGAAATGAGCATACTTAAGAGGAGGTAGGAAAAAAACAACTTTTAGCGGGCATAACTGTAAACTCAGAGAAAGGAATTACTTCTTTGTTTACACTTGGGCTTATAAGACATTGGAACTACATCCAGTTGTTTTGAAAGACTTTTGTCTGTCAAAAGAAGTTATGTAATACAGTGATTTAAGAGCACAGCTTATGGAGTTAAGCATCTTGGGTTTAAGTCTGTTTTGCCATTTGCTAGCTGAGTGACATGGGGCATCCCATTCTTCAAAGGTAAAATGAAGATAATAATAGACCTTCCTCATAGGACTCTTGCAAAGATTGAATAAGGTAATAAATATTAAGCTTTTGAAAAATTTCTGGCACCAAGAAACTGCTGAATATTAGATATTGTATTGGTTATCTATTGCTGTGTAACAAACCATCCAAAACTTAGTGGATTTAAAACAGCAACCACTTTATTTGCTTAAGATACTGTGGACCAGCAATGGCTGGACTCAGCTAAGTGGTTCTGCTAGTCTTGCCTGGGATCACTAATGTGGCTGCAGTTCCTCTGGCAGGTTGATGGGGGCTGGAAAGTCTAATATAGCCTCCCATGTCTTTGAGTTGGTGTTGGTTGTCAACTGGAGTGCAGTGGTTCTCTTTTCTATGGCCTCTTGAGCAGGTGAGCTTGGACTTTTTCATATGGCAGTCTAGAGTAAGAAAGAGAGTAAGAACTAAAGCTGCAAAGCCTTGTATCAGGAGGCCCCTAAGATCACCCACAGGTTGGATGTCTGCTAAGGCTCAGAGGACTCAGCATCTAGTTGTGCCCATACCTCTAATTTATTACAGCAACAAGATGCTAAACAAAATCAACAAAGAGCGAAGCTGCATGGGGAGACGGTGCAGGAAGCAAAGTCCTGGGGTGATCAGGCATAAGCTTACAGAAGTCTGTTCTTAGTGGAGTCACATAGGACATGCTTAAGTCCTCCAGCAAAATGTCTTGACAACCCATATGAAATAGTGTCTATCAGGAAAACTCTTTAGAGACGCAGTGCCCAGGGTACTGATGTAGGTATCCTCTGTCTGTGTTCTAAAATTCCAGACTCAGAAAGAAAGCATTGTTTTCAGCATAAACTATATTATTTGTATAAACAGTTTAGCCACAGTGAGCCACTCTTACTGGGAACCCTCCTGAATTCTGAGTTCCCAGGTGCAGCCAAGGGCCAACCTTGTAGGCAGGACTTTCAAAAGATAGATATCAGGCATGCTGTAGTAACTCTTTTTTTTTTTTATTAAAAAAAAATTTTTTTTTAGCGTTTATTTTTTTGAGACAGAGCATGAACGGGGGAGGGTCAGAGAGAGAGGGAGACACAGAATCCGAAACAGGCTCCAGGCTCCAAGCTGTCAGCACAGAGCCTGACGCGGGGCCCGAACTCACAGACCATGAGATCATGACCTGAGCCGAAGTTGGACGCTCAACTGACTAAGCCACCCAGGCGCCCCTGTAGTAGTAAGTCTTTTCAACATGGGCCTTTTGCGAGCCAGGCTTGGAACTCCCATGACGTCATTCTTGCCATATTCACTTGGTAAATCAAGTCACTAGACTGACCCATATTTAAAAGGGTAAAAAAGTAGACCAGTTATTTTGGGATAATGTAGGGATGGGAGGAAATTGGTCTTTTTCTTTTTCTTTTTTTAATTTACCACACATATTACCATCTATCTCAAAACAAATATAACAAATATTTTGAAACTCCTTTACTTAGCTATGTCTGTGTCTATAATTACTAAGTTTATAGAATTTACATATCTGTTTTATATGAATTTTCACACTGAAGGTTGGATTTTGTTATTTTAAAAGATTTGGCTTAAGAAAACTAAAGGAGAGGAAAATATGATTGTGCAGAAGTTGTGTTGTTCTGTTTTCCTAAATTTAATTAAAAGCAATCTTAGTAAATATGAAATGACCTTTCATTCATTACTTATTTTTCCCTAACTCTGCTTTCTTACACATGTTAAATATTAGTTTCCAATTAAAATAAAGCTTTTTAACATTGCATTTTGTTCTACTTTCAGAGAATGGCTGTGCTTGATCAAAAGTCTATCTTGGATATGATTAAAGAGTTCAGAAGGAATTGGCACATTCTTTGTGACTCTGAGAGAACTACTGTATGTGGCGCAGACTCCATGCTCTTGGCATTGCAGCTTTCCATGGCAGACAACAACAAACAGGTTAGTAGACTAAATTTGGGTTTACTTATTTTTTTAAAGTGAATTTTGGTAGCTGCTCATTTTAATTATATCAATTTCTTTGCAGTATATGTCCTCCTATGATAATGTCAATATAGTATTTTCAAAAATGCCTCTGTATATCTACATCAAAATATTACAATTGGATTTGACATGATTTGCTTCAAAATTAAGGCCTTCATATGTATAATTTAACGTAGGACATGCATATTCAATGTTTAATTTGAAATCTTGAGATAAATGTGCAACTAGTATTATGGTTAAAAATGTATTTATGACTTCTTAAAAAAGTTCTAGAAGGCATACATAAATTATGTTTATTTTAATATAATTTAAGTCTTTTATGACTAATTTCAGACTCAGTGCTATAGATTGATTATTCTAAGCCATGTTATGAATCAGAATTACTTGGGAAGGTTTTTAAACAAATCTTGGAATTCCAGTCTTGGAAATTCTGATTCTTGTAATCTGCACTGAGACTCTGGAAATTGTCTTTTTAAAATCTTTTCTTAATCTGATTCTTATGTAGTTGGCTTGGACCAAACTAGTGTTTGGAATGAGCTGTACCTAAAGGTGTTCAGATGAGAGAAGGATGAATATAAGCTGGAGTGGTAAGAAAATGATTTAAAAATTTTAGATTTTAGGTGATGTACTTAAAGGAAGGGGAAGTCTTTGGATGGCAAGGTTTTAAAGAAGGGATGAAGGAAGGGAAAAGTCAGTTAAGAAGCATCCAGAGGGATCAAAGTCTTGATGGTTTGAATATAACAAAGAGAATGTCTCCTAATATGAAGGGTGGAATAGTTTCAGTGGGCCTGTTGGGCAAGATAGTGAGTGAAATGACATTCTGATGAGTTATTTTAATCTGTTATGTCAGTAGGTTCCAGATTTTTAGATTTCATATACCAATAAAAGTTCCAAAGAAGTATTATACATTGACAGATTTGAACATTTTTCACATTGGCAAATAAGACCATTGAGAAAAACTAGTTACTTGGAACCATAATTTTGGAAAAGGAAGAATATTTTAACACCTAAAAATTAGGAATTGTATAATCTTAAAACAAGAGATAGTCTTTGTTATACATGATAGTTGGAAGTTTTGTGTGTTTACAACATGTGTGTATATTTTTGCATATATATTAAGATAAACTTTGAACATAGAAAGATTTTGACAAAATTCTGACATAGTCATTCTTTTAACAAATATTTGAGTTTTTACTATGTGTTAGACCTTTTTCTAAATTTTTTTTTTAATGTTTATTTATTTTTGAGAAGAGAGAGACAGAGCATGAGCAGGGGAGGAGAGAGAAAGAGGGAGACACAGAATCCGAAACAGGCTCCAGGCTCTGAGCTGTCAGCACAGAGCCCGACGTGGGGCTCGAACTCATGGACCATGAGATCATGACCTGAGCCGAAGTCGGATGCTTAACGGACTGAGCCACCCAGGCGCCCCTGTACTAGACCTTATTCTAAACATTCTGAGCAGGGCACCTGGGTAGCTCAGTTGGTTAAGCATCTGACTTCGGCTCAGGTCATGATTTCACATTTTGTGAGATCGAGTCCCATATTGGGCTCTGTGCTGGCGGTGTGGAGCCTGCTTGAGATTCTCTCTCTCTCTCTCTCTCTCTCTCTCTCTCTCTCTCTCTCTCTTTCTCTCTCCCTCCCTCTCTCCCTCCTCCTCTCCCTCCTCCTCTCCCTCCTTCTCTCCCTCCCTCTCCCCCTCCCTCTCCCCCTCCCTCTCCCTCTCCCCCTCCCTCTTCCCCTCCCTCTTTCGCCTTGCCCCTCCCCCATTTGCATGTGTGCATGCTCTCTCTCTCAAAAATAAATAAAGAAACTTTAAACATTCTGAAGGAAACTATTGCTCTTATGACATTAATCTTCTAGTGGGGAGAGACAGAGATAATAAATAAGATATTTAATATTTTAGGTCAAGTACTGTAGAGAAAAAAACACAGATTTGCGCTTAAGGAATGTATCGAGTTTGGGGTAAAAGATTTCTTGCAATTTGAAAAAGGATGGTCAAGGAAGGCCTCATCTGCAAGTTGCCATTTAAGCAAAGATTCAAAAAGGAAAAGAAGGAACTAGGCATGGAAATTTTTGTGGGAAGGGACTACCAGGCAAAATGGAAGGGCTCTGAAGTGGGAATGTGCCTGGCATGTTCAAGGAACAGCAAAGAGGCCAACACAGCTGTTTATATAAATGTTAATTGTTAATTTCTTCCCTTTCATTTTCCCTTCCCCCAATTTTTTTTCTTTTCTTTTCTATTTATTTATTTTTTAGCTTCTGTGTGCCAAGCATTGTGATAAGTGTTGAGGTTAAAATGATGAACAAAACCAGACATTCCTCCTGCCTAGCTTATTACCTAGTGGGTGAGGTAGACATTTAGTAGAGAAAAATACAAATAAATGTAAAACTATGGCTGTGAGAAGAGGTGTATGAGGCTGTGAGACCAGGGAGTTGACCTGGTTGGAGAGATCAAGTTGAACTGTAAAGCAAGGAGAGCAGTTAACTAGGCAAAGAGTTGGGGCAAGATGATGAGGATGAAGGAATAGCATATGCAGAGGCCTTGGGCAGGAGACAGTAGGTAGAGTTTGTGAAAATTCAAAAGAACCAGGGTAGCTGAAGTGGTGGTGGTTACATGACCCATTTGTCTGCTTTTTTTATTTTTAATCATAGTCATTGTTAAAAATCAATTCTATCTAGGTATTTGGGAAAAAAAATGGAAGTAGCACTTTTTGGAGTTTGTGTTTAAAAAAAAGTTAAACTTTCAGAAGAGTCACAAGAATAGTACACTGAACTCCTTTATGCCCTTCACTTAGATTCACCAGTTAATATTTTGCTACCTTTGCATCATTCCTTTAATATTTTTGTACATGTATATCATAGAAATAGATAAATACACACAGATATATATTGCACACATACATACATATTATTCATATTATTCTATATGAACCATTTGATGGTAAGTAGCAGACACCCTGAATTTTTATCCCTAGACACTCTTGTTGTTGTACATTCTGTGGAGTTTGACAAATATATAAGACATGTATCCGCCTTTATAGTATTGTACAGAATTGTCTCCCTGCCCTAAAATTCCTCTCTGCTCCACCTATTTATCCTTCCCTCTCCCCAACCCCTGGCAACCACTGATCTTTTAATTGTCAGCATAGATTTGCCTTTTTCAGAATGTCATGTAGTTGGCATTGTGAAGTATATATAGCCTTTTCAGATTGGCTTCTTTTACTTTCTTTCAGATGCATTCATGGTCCCTCCATGTCTTTTCATGGCTTAATAGCTCATTTCTTTTCAGCAGTGAATAGTATTCCACTATATGAATCTATCAGTTTATCCATTCATCTTTTACTTTCCTTCCAACCAATATTCAATAAGATATTCAATATTTAATAGGTTCTTTAGTTTAATAATTATTGGGTTTGCTGTTACCCTTTTTTTTTTTTTAATATTTTATTTTTGAGTACTCTCTACACCCAACGTGGGGCTCAAACAACCCTGAGATCAAGAGTCGCGTGCTCTACCAGCTGAGTCAGCCTCTGTTATCATCTCTTAATTTCCAAGAGCTCTTTTTTTTCTCTCTTTTTGAAATATTGTTCTGTTCTTCCTGCAAGCATATAGTATTTCTCCTTTGAGACTATTAATACATTTTTTTTTGAGGTTTTCTTCTTGTGTAATATTTCCTCTAAGTTCCTTGTTTTATTAGTCTTGTTTGGGAAGAGTTTCCTTTCTTCCTACTAGAGACTTTCTTCATGATGATCCTTGACCATCCACTTACATTTAAGTGGAACACTAAAATGCTTACTGGAAACTCTTCATGGAGTATTAGAGTTTGTCAATCCGACCTAACTGGGCTAGTTGGCTGGGGAACATTTGATGCCTATCTCTTTAGGATATCCCTTTTAGAACAGTTTTCTCAGAAAAGAGTCCTCTTTGCCCCTGCACGAATAGTGTAAAGTTGAGCTGCCAAGTGTTGGGTGCTTGAAAGAAGTATCAACATTTAGAATATAAATGGTCATGTGATTCTTATTGTTTCCATTTGGGTACTCTTGTTTTCAATTGAACCCTTCAGTCCAGAGACTGTTTTACGCTCTCCAGGGAATAAACCGCCAATTTTCTGCCAAAGTAGATGACTGTTCTCCCCTTTCTCGGCAGAAATTAATTATTAGACAAAGTCTAAAAGAAGATTATCCAGAGAGGTAAGCACAGTACTGAGGCTACTTCAGAAATCTCTTCACTGGGGGTGCCTTGGTGGCATCGAACTCTTGGTTTTGGCTCAGGTCATGATCTCACAGTTTGTGAGATTGAGTCCCGCCCTGGGCTCTGTGCTGACAGCATGAAACCTGCTTGGGATTCTCCCTTTCTCTCCCCTTAACCCCGTCTCCTCTCTGTCTCTTTCTCTTTCTCTCTCTTAAAAATAAATAAATGTTTAAAAAAAGAAATCTCTTCCCTGGCAAGTATCTTCATTATCACCTTTTGCTGGGCAGATTTTCTTCTAGTGGACATAGTAAGAGTGTTGACCTTTAGAACATTTATGTATTTATGTATTAATTTATATATTTATTTATTTGTTTCTGAGAAAGAGAGTGAGAGAAAGAGAAAGAGCATGGGCGAGGAGGGCAGGATCAGGGAGAGGGAGAGAGAATCTTGAGCAAGCTCCGTGCCCATCGCTGAGCCCAACCAAACGCAGGGCTCGATCTCTCATGACTCTGTCATGTCACGACTAGACATCATGACCTGAGCCAAAATCAAGAGTCTGAAGCTTGGCTGAATAAGCCGCCCAGGTGCCCTGCCCTATAAAGAGTGTTGATGTTTAGAGGCTTTGACTTTATCTGGCAGGGTGGGCAGGGAGGGTCTCTGATGCAACTTTCCACCTTTCTTATGCTTAGCTTTGTCTCCTAAAACTTGTGCTCAGCGTTCATAAAAACCAGCTTCTTTAGTGTCAGGGAATGGTAGTTACCAGGGAAATATAGGCTCCATCATTTGCTTACCCATCTGTATTGGCACTTTCTCATTGTTTTTGAGCTTTTGGGTTTTTATTTTCATTTTTTTAAATTAAATTTTAGTTAATGTACAGTCCAATATTTGTTTTAGGAGTAGAATTCAGTGATTCATCCCTTACATACAACACCCAGTGCTCATCATAACAAGTGCCCTCCTTAATACCTCTCACCCATCTAGCCCATCTCCCACCCACCTCCCTCCATCAACCCTCAGTTTATTCTGTATCATTAAGAGTCTCCTGTGGTTTCTTTCCGTCTCTCCTCCCCCCCCCCCGCCCCTTCCCATATGTTTATTTGTTTTGATTCTTAAATTCCACATGAGTGAAATCATATGGTGTTTGTCTTTCTCTGATTGACTTAATACACTCTAGCTCTATCCACGTCATTGCAAATGGCAAGATTTCATTTTTTTAAAAATATTTATTTATTTTTGAGAGAGAGAGAGCACGCAGAGTGTGAGCAGGGAAGGGGCAGAGAGAGAGGGACACACAGAATCCGAAGGCAGGCTCCAGGCTCAGAGCTGTCGGCAACAGAGCCAGACACAGGTCTCAAACTCGTGAACTGCCAGATCATTACCTGAGCTGAGGTCGGATGCTTAACTGACAGCCACCTACGTGCCCCAAGATGTCATTCTTTTGATGACTGAGTAATATTCCATTGTATGTATATACCACATCTTCTTTATCCATTCATCAGTTGATGGACATTTGGGCTCTTTCCATAGTTTGGCTATTGTTGATAATGCTGCTGTAAACATCAAGATGCATGCACCTCTTTGAATCTGTATTTTTGTATCCTTTGGGTAAATACCTAATAGTGCAATTGCTGGATTGTAGGGTAGTTCTATTTTAGTTGTTTTGTTTTCCAGAGTGTCTACCAGTTTGCATTCCCACCAACAGTGCAAGTGGGTTCCCCTTTCTCCGTATTCTTGGCAACCCATTGTTTCTTGTGTTGTTAATTTTAGCCATTCTGACAGGTGTGAGGTGGTATCTCATCTGGTTTTGATTTGCATTTCCCTGATGCTGAGTGATATTGAGCATCTTTTTTTTTAATGTTTATGTATTTATTTATTTTTGAGGTGACTGGGGGAAGGGCAGAGAGAGGTCAGAGAATCTCAGGCAGGCTCCTCGTTGTCAGCATAGACTCCGATGTGAGGCTCCATCTCCCCAACCTGAGATCATGACCTGAGCTGAGATCTAGAGTCAGATGCTTAACCAACTGAGCCACCCAGGTGGCCCAGTTGAGCATCTTTTCATGTGTCTGTTAGCCATCTGGATGTCTTTGGAAAAGTGTTTATTCATGTCGTCTCCCCATTTCTTAATTGGGTTATTTGATTTTTGGGTGTTGAGTTTGATAACTTCTTTATAGATTTTGGATACTCTTTATCAGATATGTCATTTGCAAATATCTTCTCCCATTTAATAGGCTGCCTTTTAGTGTTATTGATTATTTCCTTTGCTGTACAGAAGCTTTTTATCTTAATGAAGTCCCAATAGTTGATTATTTTTTTTGACCTTTTGTAATTTCTTTTATGGACAATTCAGTCATGAAAAAATATTTTCTATTTTCTCTTTTATTTATTTATTTATTTTTATTTTTTGTTTTTTTCCATTTGATTCCTCCTTATTAGTTCCTGGTAAGGAGGCAGTAAAAATAAGCCGCTCTAAAAACCGATTAACTTTATTTACTTTTTCATTTTTGATAATATCTTAATTTTGAAATTTCCCAGAAGTCCTTGTGATTATTTAAATTTTTTCTCATGTACAGTGATAAAATGATTGGTACTTTGTCTCACAGGATCCCCCTTAGGGTCTCTTGTAGGGCTGGTTTAGTGGTGACGAATTCCTTCAGTTTTTGTTTGTTTGGGAAGACCTTTATCTCTCCTTCTATTCTAAATGACAGACTTGCTGGATAAAGGATTCTCGGCTGCATATTTTTTCTGTTCATCACATGGAAGATCTCCTGCCATTCCTTTCTGGCCTGCCAAGTTTCAGTAGAGATCCGTCACTAGTCTTATCAGTCTCCCTTTATATGTTAGAGCATGTTTATCCCTAGCTGTTTTCAGAATTTTCTCTTTATCCTTGTATTTTGCCAGTTTCACCATGATATGTCGTGCAGAAGATCGATTCAAGTTATGTCTGAAGGGAGTTCTCTGTGCCTCTTGGATTTCAATGCCTTTTTCCTTCCCCAGATCAGGGAAGTTCTCAGCTATTATTTCTTCAAGTACACCTTCAGCACCTTTCCCTCTCTCTTCCTCCTCTGGAATACCAATTATGCGTATATTATTTCTCTTTAGTGCATCACTTAGTTCTCTAATTTTCCCCTCATACTCCTGGATTTTTTTATCTCTCTTTTTCTCAGCTTCTTCTTTTTCCATAATTTTATCTTCTAGTTCACCTATTCTCTCCTCTGCCTCTTCAATTCGAGCCGTAGTTGTCTCCATTTTATTTTGCAACTCATTGATAGCATTTTTTTAGCTCCTCCTGGCTGTCCCTTAGTCCCTTGATCTCTGTAGCAAGAGATTCTCTGCTGTCCTCTATACTGTTTTCAAGCCCAGCGATTAATTTTATGACTATTATTCTAAATTCACTTTCTGTTATATTATTTAAATCCTTTTTGATCAGTTCATTAGCTGTTATTTCCTGGAGATTCTTTTGAGGGGAATTCTTCCGTTTGGTCATTTTGGATAGTCCCTGGAGTGGTGCGGACCTTCAGGGCATTCAGGGCACTTCCCCTGTGCTGTGGTGTGTAACTGGAGTTGGTGGGCGGGGCCGCAGTCAGACCTGATGTCTGCCCCCAGCCCACCCCTGGGGCCACAGTCAGACTGGTGTGTGCCTTCTCTTCCCCTCTTCTAGGGGCGGGATTCACTGTGGGGTGGCGTGGCCCATCTGGGCTACTTGCACACTGCCAGGCTTGTGGTGCTGGGGATCTGGCGTATTAGCTGGGGTGGATCGGCAAGGTGCAAGGGGCGGGAGGGGCAGGCTCAGCTCGCTTTTCCTTCGGAGATCCACTTTGGGAGGGGCCCTGCGGCACCGGGAGGGAGTCAGACCCGCCGGAGGGATGGATCCTCAGAAGCACAGCTTTGGGTGTTTGCGCGGAGCAAGCAAGTTCCCTGGCAGGAACTGGTTCCCTTTGGGATTTTGGCTGGAGGATGGTAGAGGGAGATGGCGCTGGTGAGCACCTTTGTTCCCCACCAAACTGAGCTCTGTCGTCCAGGGCTCAGCAACTCTCCCTCCCGTTGTCCTCCAGCCTTCCCGCTCTCCGAGCAGAGCTGTTAACTTATGACCTCCCAGATGCTAAGTCCCGCTTGCTGTCGGAACACACTCCCTCAGGCCCCTCCACTTTTGCAAGCCAGACTGGGGGACTCTGCTTGGCCGGCAGGCCGCCCCTCCGCCTCAGCTCCCTCCCGCCAGTCCGTGGAGCGCGCACCGCCTCGCCGCCCTTCCTACCCTCTTCCGTGGGCTTCTCGTCTGCACTTAGCTCCAGAGACCCCGTTCTGCTAGTCTTCTGGCAGTTTTCTGGGTTATTTAGGCAGGTGTAGGTGGAATCTAAGTGATCAGCAGGACGCGTGGTGAGCCCAGCGTCCTCCTACGCCGCCATCTTCCAGTGATCTCTATTTTCTCTTTTAGTTTTAGGTGTTTTATACCAGGAGGGGTTTTTCTACATATCCAGCCAGGCAGATTTCCCTGTTAATGTGTCTATTTTAAGTTATAACAGATGGTATACATTCTTTCTGCCTCTTGTTTTGATCATCCAGTATTGTTTTCAAGACCTCTTTAGGTATGATAGAAAAGTTGATCTAATTTATTCATTGTAACAATCATCCTTTGTGTGACTGATACATTTTACTCAGTGATGGACCTTTGGGTTGTTTGAAGTTTTTTTGGTATCATAAACAATTCTGCATTGAAATGAGATGTCTGTGCATGGAAAAAGAGTTTCTCTAGGCTCTCTACACAGCAGGTCATATGATAGATACATCTTTGATTTGATGCTACCACATTGCTCTTCCACTTGGTTATTAGAATTTACATTTATTTTATTTTATATTTTTAAAGTTTATTTACTTAGAGAGAGAGAGATCTGGGGAGGAGTAGAGAGGTGGGGGGAGAGGGAGAGGGAGAAGGAGAGAGAGAGAGAGCGAGAGAGAGGAAATCCTAAGCAGGCTCCACACTGCCAGCATGGAGCCTCTTGGAAAAGAGAAAAAGTGGTATTTCATTTTAATTTTTCTATTAACTAAAGCATTCAAACATCTTTTAAATGCTTATTTGACTATTTAGGTATCCTCTTTTTATTGTCAGTGCATGCATATTCTTTTGCTTATTTTACTGTTGAGTTGTTTTTATCTCTTTTACTCTTTAAAAGAGTTCTACATGTTCTTTAGATACTCTCTTTGTAATACACATTGTTAATATCTTCCAATATGCTCCATTTTACTATTCACTAGATATAGTTGCTTTACATTGTTTCACCAGAATTTATATGCTAGACTTCTCTACTGTGTCTTACTTGGTATGATCAGGTACTTATTGGACATTTTACCTTGATGTCTAGTACTGTCTCTGCATCACTTTTTTTAAAAGTAGACCATATTGTTTCCTCTGTCAATTTACCTTCTTGTTCATATTCTGAGTCTCAATTATGCATACCATTGTTCACCCAGTCTGTGAAACTAGACACCCAAGGGTCATTTTAAAGTCTCTTTCCTTTGTTCTCCATTGCAATCCACATTCAAGTCTTTCCAATTTACTGCCTGAATGTTAAAAAAAAAAAAAAAAAATCTCTCCTTTAATAACCTGAAGAAATGGTACTAAGGTAAGTAATAGATTCTGAGGATATTGTAAAAATGGAATAAGCTAGCCAAAGGTTAAACTTTGGTAACCATACACTGGAAAATAAGGAGAGAGAGAAATTGAGGCAATTATTAAGAATCACTATTGTACAGTAATTGAGTACTATTGTTTTGGAATTAAACGGACTACGTTCAACTCACCTTTTGTTGTTTGTTTATGAATAATTTTTGAAACATAAATATGTCAAAATGCTAAATGTACTGTGAAGAAAATTTTGTTTTCATTGTAAAAATTTTCATATATTGAAATACTCAGGTCAAGTCATTTTATCTTCAGGACTTGTCTGTGTAGCACTCACTCAGGATCTCTTTCTACTTATTAATTTTCTACTTGCTAATTCACTTAATTCACAGTGAAAGTTCAGACTCTGGGTGGGAAAGAAGAGGAGAGGTGAATTGCAACTGAGCTTTTCACAGTTTGTGTATGTGTGTGCACACGTGCAGTGGAGATGGTGGGTTGCAATTCCGTTCGACTCTCACTCCCCATGTAGCGTTAGCTCAGGCATCCCCAACTGTGCTGAGACTTCCAAGTCACTCAGCAATATGAAAAACATACACATATGCCTGCAGGTGCATTCATACGTAATAGTAATAAAAAGGTAGAATTGATTGTATATATGCTTCACCTGTATTTTTCACTCTCTGTTTGAGCTCTGTTTAGGTTTTCAATTATCTGAAGTTTGAGAACATGAGTCTCTAAAAGTATGTGATCCTTTGAATTGAATTTGACTATAGTAAAACTTGCGAATACCTAGTAGAGTTGCTTGTTTACTGGCATGTTTGTTTTCTTAGTTGCTTTAATTGAGATAAAGAAAAGGTACATTAAAATAATCTTTGAGTTTTAGGTTTTGGGAATGTTTTCTGAGGGGAAGTCTTTTTTAGCTTAAATCATCTGACCTCTAGGAGTTTTATACTGCTAAGGTTTTAATTTATTATAGATTCATTGAGGACTATATGGCAAATATATGTGACTTTTTAGATTGCAAATAGTGTTTTAGCTTTTCCTTTCTTTAGAATTGGCTTCATTATTTGAATCTGTCTGGCAATTGTATTATACATGCTATTTTTCACATTAAATAGCCTTAAGAGTGTTACAAATGTTCCAGTGGATGAAACAAAGATATTAATTTTATAACTTCATGGAGACTCACAGCCTGTGGTTAACTGTCAGATTTGAAAATGACCTAACATTGACATAACAAATAAGAAGTGACAGTTTTTACAATTGTATTACATTTATCTAATACTCCCCCCAACAGATAATTATTTTACTTCGAGTAAGAAAAGAGAAAGCAGACTGACATTTTTTATCCCCTACCATTTATCAGGTGTTATTTAATCTGTATAATCTCATTTTATAACCAAGGAAATGTACTCACAGGGATTTCAGTATTTTACCCAAGGTCACACAGCCAATTAATAGAGCTGTTAAGTAGGCCTACTATCTTTTCTCTTTTGATAACAACAAAAATTCCAGGTAGTTACAAATTGTAAAGTTTATTTAAATTTTTGAATAATTATAAAAATAAGTTCAGTAAAATATACAAAGTGCAGTGCTCTGGAAAAATGTAACTCATTTTTTTCTCATTTTATTCTTAGGAAATACAATCTTTCTTATGTCCATTAGAGAATTAAAGCATTGACCATCTTGAACTTCCTTCAGATATTAGCCAGCTGGCATGTTTTCCTAGCAAAACATTTTCTGATTTGACCACAAGCTCTCTGAATCAGTTGTTACTGGTTTGAATAATAGAATATGCTGTCATGGTGGGCACCTGATCACAAAAACTGATATCTGGAGTACATTTTTATTTGGATTTAAAATGTTTTTACAATCCCAGTATAAACACTGTTAATCTAGTCAAAACCTTCTCACAAGATCAAGAGTTTGCATATTTGAACTAGTCATAGTCCACAGAATGAGAGTAAATTATACATTTACATTAGGCATACGTTTAATTTATTTTTAATGTGAGGAATGCCATACCAAAATAGTTTTGGAATTTTTGAGATAAAACAATTTAGTTTTGAAACTCTAAATAACTGGATTTATTTAACTTAGATACATTTGGAAATTTAATTGTGTAATTTTTACGGGATTGGGAAGTGAGGTGTACAATTTTAGATTCAATGCTGAGAAATTACAAATCTGACTTACATTTGGGTTATGGATTCAAGGTTTGAGAGTTACTTTTTTTTTTGTTTTTCATTGAATTAATTTCATGAAATATAATTAATTTTTATAATTTTGGTATAACAGGTCCCTCCAAGGATAGTAAGGGTAATTTTCTTAGTTGTTTCCATACAGATGAGTAAAAAGTTAATTATTTTAAGGCAGTTTGGACATATTGTCTTCAATTTGGATAGTAACTAGACAATGTGGCTTATTTTTATAAAAGAAATATAGATTTGAAAGAAATATAGATTTAATAGAAAGTACTGTATTATTTGGGTCTGTTTGATTCTCATTAGTCTTCTTAGGCTAAAGATGATGTTACAATTTTAGTTCCAGTGAATTACAGTTTTATTTATATATCCACCCATCTTTCAGTACAATTAATGGAAAGATCTTGGTGTTATCAGAAACTACTAACATATTAAGAGTACTTAACTGTGAAAGGAGCAACACAATACATTTCACAAAATCACGATGGATATTTAAAAATATTTGTTATTCATGTTGCTTTGGAAAGGAGTAGTTAGAATTTTTTACTGAATTAGGGCTGGCATATTTTGGAGGGCACCATTATTAATATCTGAGATTAATATTAAGTGGGAGCAGAATGCAATCAATTAAAAAAAAACAAACCTTCAGCTACTGGCATAACATATCATGTTGATATTGAAGAAGAGAAAAAGGACAATTTTGCCTGATTAGGAGCATCCAACAACTTATAGAAAGAAACCTTGGCTTTTTAGAACTTGTTTATAGTTTAGTGTGTCCATGAGCAGGGAAGAATCAAAATTCTCTGACCCAAGGTTTTTTAGCACTGATATTTTGTCTTCCCTGGAATAGTAATGAAAAAACCAAACCAAACCATGATTTTTAAAAATTTAGTTTTTATGATCATGTTTTAAGACTAACAGTTGGAATAGTGCGGTATGTGGTAATTCACCATGGCATTGACAGTTTTGAATAAGAGATTAAAAATACATTAGCTGAAAGAGCTGAAAGAAACTAAGTATTAATGGAATGAAATGTTTTCCCATTCGGTAGTACTTAAGTACAGATCTCTGCCCACCCATCCCCTGACTTTGGGTAGGAAAAATTCAGTGAAGAATAACTGTATATTTGCCAATTGTGTCATGCACAAACTTGCCATAGTAGTTTATATTTTTATAAAACCATCAAAATCTTTTTCTTTCATATCTGGTTTTAAAATTATTCCATAGTTAATTTGGATATTCTCTTCAAATCCACAATTCAATGTAGACTTATATAACAAAATTCAATTTGTACTTCCTATCTCAATTATAACTTAATGAATATTCTGGCACCCAACTTTATTTTTTTATTTTTGGCATTGTCTCTTTCAGCACAATGGAGAATTTACAGTTCCTCTCAGTGATGTCTTATTGACCTGGAAATTCTTCCTACATGAGAAGTTGAACTTACCAGTTGAAAATATGGAAGTGATTGACCATTATGAGGACATTAGAAGGACTTACGATGATTTCTTAAAGAATAGTAATATGTTAGATCTGATTGATGTTTATAAAAAATGTAGTGTTTTGATTTCTAATTGTGAAAAGAATGCCAACATATCCCCTGTAAGTATTTTTTAAAATCTGTCTTAAATGAAAATTTGGCTAGATTTATTTTTATTTTAAATTATGTTATCAGCATTTATGGTAACTTGATAATGCTTTTGCTTTTCAGATCATGTTAGAAAATGGAAAATTTAGCTACCTGAAAGCTAGTTATTACTGGAAAGAAATATTTTGGTGGTAAATTTTGCTGAAATTCTGTTGTTATTTGGTTGAAATATAAGAACAGCTTTTTACTAGATCAAAAAATTTTAACAAAGTTATCAGTCCCAAATGTGTGATTTCTTTTTGAATTCATTTCAAGGATTGCTTTTCTATTTACTTACTTGGTTTAATGTGCATCTGTTCATTTTGGCATATGTTGTATAAATGCTATGACTCGTTCTATGGATTAATAATATTATTTTAATTAGGTGGGATATCATTTTGTGAGGATAGTATAATGCAATAAACATGAAGTAATACACTATTCCTTTTTTTAAAACATATACACATATTCATTGCTTTATTTTTTTATTGAATATAAATTTTAAAATTAATGGAATGTTACCCTTTGCAGTTTGGTTTTATCTACATTAGAATTGGTATCTAGTTTGTTTTAAAATGTTGAAATATATTTCTTTACCTTAACATTTACTGGGTACCAATAAAGTAGTAATTAAATAGTGGTAATAACTAAATAATTGTAGATTTATTATATTTTCTAACCTGTTAAAATATTTTATAAATATTTCTGTCTGATACTTGGGAATGGTGTTTTGGCTGCTTGTAATAGAAACCTCTGCAATAGCAGTGGTTTAACGAAATGGAAGTGTATTTCACTCTTTTATAAAAGGTATCTAAAGGTAAGAATCTGGGACTGATGTGATAGCTCTGTGATTATCAGATACCTAGGACTTTTCTGTCATTCTGCTTTTCCATCTTAGTTCCTACCCTCTGCCTTCAAGGTCCTTTGTGACAGCTGTTAGAGCTCCAGATCCCGTACTAGCATTCCTTGCATCGAGAAGTGGTAAGGGAGCACAGTATTCTCCTTTCCTTTTAAAGAGACATAGCTCTTTTGCTTCCGTGTCCTTGTCCAGAGCCTAGTCACATGGCCACACCAAGATGTTAGGGAAAATGTAGTCTTTTTTTCCTGCATAACATGCCAGAATAAAAACAAACTCTCTGTTACTGAGAAAGAAGGGGAGAGTGGACATTGGCAGGCAGTTTGCGGTCTTGGCCTCCCTGGGCTATAATGGAACCCTTTGTCCTGTTGTAACTTTCTAAGATGCACATGCATATGTGTACATGCATACCCACACATACACACCCTTACTATGGTGAAGATATTGTGAGGGAAGATAGTTTTTTTTTTTTTCCTCCTTACCTATATTTTATTTGCTTGTAGAGATGATTTTTGACTACTTTTCACATAGTTAATTTAGAGGCTGATCAAACATAGTATTGGAACAACAAAGAAAATCTTCTGATAAGCCAATGAGAATATAATCTGCCTGAGGTTTTTGGGCACATTGTTTTCATCTTATCCTTTGCCCCTGTTTAAATCTTCTAATAAGCCTCTTCATTTAAGTGAATCACCTATAGTTTGAGATATATAAGTCTACATTGGAGGGAGTTCTGTGTCTCCAGATATTAACATGTTCTGCAGGACATCAGGAGTAGAGTGCAAGCTGCTAAGATGATAGTATGTGAAGTTGAAAATTTTCTGCATTTAAAATGAAAGATTTGATCTCTGATACTTGTTTAGGAAAATTTCCAAAGAGGAAAAAGTGAGCAGGCAAACATATCCCTAGATTGATTCCTCAAAAATGCACTAAATATAACCCTAATTTATGCTAAAAGTGCCTTTAAAGATACATATGCTTATGTGTCTTCTTTGTTTTTTGTTTATTGTAACCTAAATAAGGCAGTAATTATGAGGAACTTAGATAAAGGTAAGACAGGGAAGTTCTGGGAACCTTATAACTTGAACAATGCCCCTTTCCTCTGTATTTCGTACATTATAATTCCTCTCCTAGGGAACATGGATGCAGGGCCTGTGGATATCTGGAGCATACAAGGCCTTGGATTCTAACTAGAGTTTAAGAAGAGACAATTGGTACAGAGTTTGCTTTCTCATGAATTAAGCAATTATCTGGGGGAAATGAGAGCCCTGGGCTGAAGAGAAGAAATGGTAGCTCTTGAGAAGAGCTTAGCAGCCCTCAGAAATCTGGGGACCTTCTGGGGAAGGTTAACAAATGCTCTCTGTGAGTGTGCCAGGATTCTCTGTCTCTGAGGAAGCCAAAACGTAGCTGAATGGATGGGTGTACTGTTGGTGATCCTTGAGAGACCACAAGAAGACTCTCCCTTGGCCTCAGCAGGTGACTGGCGTCCTGTTTATTTCTCCACTGCTGCTTCATGAAGAGTAGAGACTATTTCAACTTCCGTTACTTGTAAAATTATCAACACTTGAAGTACCTCAGCATTCAAGGCTGAGCCCCAAAAAGCCAATGAGAAAAGCAATAGCCACCTAAGGAGTCCTAGCAGTTACAGAAAGATGAGTTATCTGAGAACACACATGCTCGACAGAATAGAACTGCTAGTGGAGAGTGACAACTGAAATCCATAAAAATAGTAAGTACTCAAGGAAATTCAAGGATAAACCTAAACATGAGACTTTGTAGATGAAAAAAAAAGAAGAAAAAAGTTTTCCCAATGCAACAGATGAACTCAGACACAAATTATTGTCCTGAAAGTCAAATTATTGTCCTGAAATAAATATTTAAAGTGCAGAGAGAAAAATCTGAAGTTCAAGAAATCGTGAAGGAAAAGTTAAGAAACTTGGAGGTTAGATCTAGAGGATTTAACATACAAATGATAGGAGTTCCAGAAGGAGATAAAAGAACAGATGCAGAAGAGGCCATGATTAAATATTTCTTGAAACTACATCTTTTATAATACGTATTTCTTTGATTCTGCTAGTTAAGAGTGTTTATGAGGTTCCAGCCTGTAATCAAGAGAAAAGACACATACTTACACATGTCCTGGTAAAATTCCTGGACTCTTTAAGGGTAAAGATAAATATTATAAGTTTCCTAGTGGAGAGAACAAGTTATTTAAAAAGAACAAAAATTGGGGCGCCTGGGTGGCGCAGTCGGTTGAGCGTCCGACTTCAGCCAGGTCACGATCTCGCAGTCCGTGAGTTCGAGCCCCGCGTCAGGCTCTGGGCTGATGGCTCGGAGCCTGGAGCCTGTTTCCGATTCTGTGTCTCCCTCTCTCTCTGCCCCTCCCCCGTTCATGCTCTGTCTCTCTCTGTCCCAAAAATAAATAAACGTTGAAAAAAAAAAAAAAAGAACAAAAATTAAATAGCATGTCTTGATCCTCAACAAGGTATCACTTACTAGCTAAGATAAAGGAAGGACTTGTGAGGCTATGGAAAAATTTAAAGAATGTCATCTTCATACTTCAAGTGAAGACTTTGCCTTTTCAAAGACCGTAATAATTAAACAGATGAATTGGAGCAGATACGTATCTAGAGGAAGACGGTAGTGAGCAACAAAACTTGGCGTGTATATGATAAGGGTGGACTGGGGATATGTGTGCTGAAATGGAAGGCTTACACTAAGGGAGATTCCGATATTAGTTTAGAATTAAAATGGCTAAATATTGTAGTTTGTTGGGAATAAGCAGGCATTACCACTTTTAAATAACAGTAGAGAAACGGGTCTGATTTGAGTACCAGAAAGTGAAGGTAACCATTAATGGAATGGAAAAATATGGTTAATAAGAGGATAAAAGTAGAATGAATAACAACTTACCTACAAAGTAAAGGTATAAATAAAATTAATAGTGTATCACAGAAAATACATTGTGATTTTTCTGCTTACTTCAGAAAGCTTTATGCCATATTATCTAGAGTCCTTGTCAAAGTTTTAAGTTTAGGAACCCTTTTGCACTCTTAAAAATTAATTAGGGCGTGCCTGGGTGGCTCAGTTGGTTTGATCTCTGTGCTGATGGCTCAGAGCCTGGAGTCTGCTTCAGATTCTGGGTCTTCCTCTCTCTGCCCGTTCCCTGCTCGTCCTCTGCCTGTCTGTCTCTCAAAAATGAATAAACATTAAAAAAATAATAATAAAATTAAAAAATATTAGGACTACAAGGAGATTTTGTTTATATGAGTTTTATCTGTCAATATTTATCAAAGATTAAAATTGAGATATGTTCAAAGTATCAGTTATTAAGATATTGATAATAAACCTATTACCTGTTTATGTGAATAGTATTAATAAATTTTTTAGGAATAGAAAATTGTGAGAATGTTTTACATATTTTGTATTTATTATTTTTTATATTTTTAATAAATATCCTTAATGTCATGTATGATAGAAAATAGCTGTTTCTCATGTCTACTGTCTGGTATGTTGTTTTGATTGAAGTATATCAAGAAAATTTGGATTCACATTGATACATAGTTGAAAAAGGGTGAACTTCCTGGGTCTCCTGAGTGGGTCTTAAGGACCTCAGGAGTCCATGGACCCTCCTCACTGAACTGATCTAGAATATTGTCCTTTACATGTCATTAAACATGAATATGGCTTTATTTTTTAAAGTTTATTTCTTTTGAGAGAGAGAGCATGTGCAGAAGGGCAGAGAGAGAGAGAGAGAGAGAGAGAGAGAGAGAGAGATAATTCCAAGCAGGCTCTGCACTGTCAGTGCAAGGAGCCCAATGTGGGGCTTGAACTCATGAACCTGTGAGATCATGACTTGTGCTGAAATCAAGGGTCAGACACTTAACCGACTGAGCCACCTAGGCACCCCAACATGAACATAGTTTAAACCAGAGGGTAATATTATCCGATTCAAAAAAATAACATTGTATTTATGGAAGAATAAATCTTTGCTTTTAACATCTCTCCTGAAAACATAAGAACCACAAGTGTGAGGACTACCTCTATTCAAGATTTTTTAAATAGTAAATTCTTCTTAAAAAGACAAACCAAGAAACAAACTTAACTGTGGGAGACAAACTGATGCTTACCAGAGGGGAGGTGGGTGGGAGATGGGTGAAATAAGTGATAGGGAATAAGGAGTGCAGGTGAGATGCACATCGGGTGATGAATGGAAGTGTTGAATCACTATATTGTACACCTGAAACTAATATAACACTGTATGTTAACTATACTGGAATTACAATAAAAATGAAAAAAAAAGTAGTCGTCAAACACAAATTCTCCCAAAACAATTTTTCTGTTTAAAGACAATGAACCTGAATTATTTCATAAGATTAATTTTTTAAATATTGAAAAGTTGCACTGTATGTTGTCACTGGTCATTAAAAGTTTCTGGCTAGCTAATATTTAGAAAATGGGTATCCAGGGCTACCTGGGTGGCTCAGTCGGTTGAGTGTCCAACGTCAGCTCAGGTCATTTTCTCCCAGTCTGAGTTGGAGCCCCATGTCGGGCTCTGTGCTGATGGCTTGGAGCCTGGAGCCTGCTTCAGATTCTGTGTCTCCCTCTCTCTCTGCCACTCCCCAGCTGGTGTTCTGTCTCAAAAAAAAAAAAAAAGAAAAAGAAAGAAAATAGGTATCTAAGTTGCCCTTTGTAGCAAAGGAGTAAAAGTCAAAACTTAAAATAAATAAATAAATAAATAATTTTTTTTTTAGTGAGCTTAAATTTTGAAATTCAAGTTATGAACAACAAAATCCCACTTTGCCTTTTAAGAAGTATGTATTGGGGAGTTATTTTAGTTATAATTTTGCAACGGCTGAGAGGAAAGTGGTTTGCAATCTCTTTAGGCTTTGTTAATTCAGTTTATACCTTCCCTCCAAGTTTACTCATCAGGAATGAGGTGTGTGAATACCTACATAATCTTGGATCGCTTAGAACAAATATTAGGGAGATGTTGAGTACCATGGCACAGTGAAAGCAAATAACCATTTTTTTTTCATTGAAATTCTTACTTTGAAATATGCTGTTAGAACACTAGGTTTACTTTTGTATAATCCCAAAATGAAGCATTTATTGTGTGCCTTAGGTAAGCATTTTGTCTTTAATTTTCTTCTATAAAAATTAAAGGCTCAGATTAAATTTCCAAAGTTATCTTTTAACTCTAAACTTGTGAACTCTATGAGTACAGCCATTGGAAACAAGCGTTTTGTTAGAGAGTTTAATTCAATGTATACTTACTGTCAACAAAGATCAGGTAATAATACTGTATGCTGGGATATTAGTGACACTATGTAGAGCTCAATGTGAAGTATTTTTTATAGTTGGAAAAGCAGTTTATTATTAGCAACCTCCTGTGTTTTCTACAGAGTCAACTACGGGATTTTCTGCTTGGAAGACAGTATGCAGTAGCTGCTGAAACTGATCTTTATGTACCGACATCACCAATGAGTAAACACAACCAGGATAATGAAAAGGTACTGATAAATTGTGAGTAAATTAAAAAGCAGGATATGATCCTCTTCAAATCACTATGAATGTGATTGTATTTTTTTTTTAATCAAAAATGTTCTTTAATTTGCTTAAATAAAGCTGTATTTGCAAAGAGTAATACGTTAGAGACTGGCAAGAGCATAGCAGTCAGTTTCTTCCTGGTTTCCGGCCAGGATCACAGGCACTGTGCAAAAATAGGTTATCATTCTAAGTATCTGAAAAGTAGTTGGAAGATCTAGGTTGCCAGAGTTCTTTGAATCTTTGTATTTGGTAAATTTCACAATTATGGTTTTAAATGAGTGATTCTTGGGAGGATGTACAATGGAAAAATCTGTTCTGTCCCTTTTGCAGAATAACTGATGCATCACAAATTGTGATAATAGAATTTGTTGAACAAACAAACCACAGTGAAGAAACCACATGTTTGGTCTAATATAATTTACCTTTAGCTAAATACTATGCTAGGTACCTAATTGAATATAGTATCCCCTTACTAACCATGGGAGTTATGTTTATGAAAGTACCTATGGTAAATAAAATCACCATTGACAAGATAAAAATTTAGAAGTATTGGAAAAAGCAGTAAAATTACATTCAACATATCTAAATCACCTTCTCCATTTTTTAGGAAACATTGCTAAAGCAGATTCTCCCATAAGTCCCATGCGATACAGGTAGCCTTTAAGAAATATATTGACTGGGGCATCTGGGTGGCTCAGTCAATTGAGTGTCCAACTTCGACTTAGGTCATGATCTTGTGGTAAGTTCGAGCCCCCCGCATCAGGCTCTCTGCTGTCAGTGCAGAGATTGCTTCAGATCCTCCGTCTCCCTCTCTCTCTGACCGCCCTGCCAAAAAAATAAATAAATAATAAAACATTAAAAAAAAAAAAAAAAGAAATATGTTTATCACTGCCCTCAAGTAAATACCTGTATACCTACTTCCTAGATTTACTAAGGTTCTTTATATTTGCATTTAATATTTTTTCTGGCTTATTTGAAAGTTGTTTCTGGCATCATGACCCTTAATACCTAAAATTCTTTAGCATATTATTTCCTGAAAATAAAGGCATAACCATAATATCATTATCATCTGTAAGAAAACTTAAGTATTCCCTATTATCACTTACTGTCTTCCCAATTCCGATTTCTCCATTTGTCCCCCAAATGGTTTTATAGCTCTTTTAATCTAGAATTCCCCTCCGTTTTTATATTTTGTTTTGTTTTTGTTTTTGTTTTTTTGTTTATCTGATAAATTTCTCCTGGTATTACTTATCTTGTTCTTCTATTGCCAGTAAACTGGAGGTTTCAGCTAAAAGCTTGCTTAGATTGAGGTTTAACATTTCATAGTACATGCTTCTTAACTGATGGTAAGTATCACATCAGGAGACACAGTTTCAAGTTGTCCCAAATTGCCAGGTCTGTCTAGAAAAAAGATGTAGTTTTTCCTTTGCTATCAGCAAAGATCTATGGGGTAATACTATGTAAATAACCTGTTTCCCAACAATCTTTTGCACATGCATTGATGATCCTTGTCTGACTCCGTTATTTCTTTAGTGTTTGCAGAACGGTGAATTTCTAACCCTGTCATGTCTTTACATTGATTAGCTGCCATTTTTCAGTAAAGAAGAACTTTATCTTATCAATTGAGATGAAGTATATAATTCCCTAAAAAAGGCAGGGTCACTACTTAATTCTTTCTATTTCATTACCAGCTTAGGAGTTGGGATAATAGTTATTTAAGATGCAAATTAGATTTTTTTCTATTTATCTTTCTCCTTTTTTATGTATTTATTACTATGTACTCATGACTTTTTATTTATTCAGAGTTCTAAAATCAATCACAGTCATTAATCCTTGATTCTAAAATGGTGGATTCCCTTCATACTGCCTTCTGTGTCTTTTGTTTTTTTTTTTTTACATTCCCTATTAGACTTCTGAGCACTTACTTTTTTTTTTTTTCTGGTACAAGAAAATATTCCAAGCCCATCTTTGAATGTTTTCTTCCCAGACATGATTCTGTTTAGTGATTTGTAACTATTTTCTCTTGCTTGAAATTAATTTTTCACTTACATTGTTTTTCCCTCCTGTCCCAAATATTGATAAAATGTTTACCAAATACCTGGTCTTTTCTCATTGGTTCTTAAAGAGTACATTCATATATATCAAGAGACTAGATCACTTACAGATCTCTTTAATTTATGTTACAGGTTCTACAGGGAAAAAATAGTAATTGTTATTGTGCCTTTTAATGAATAGAAATGAACTAGTTTGTGTAAAACACCTACGTGTTTATAATTTTGGCTTACATATATAAAATGTTATATCTTAAAGGGATATCCATGAAAAAAGATCATAGTATATAGAAACTGATGAGTCTTCATTGCAAGCATATAGTTTTCTCATTTAAAAATACCATGATAGTGGCGCCTGGGTGGCTCAGTCAGTTGAGCATCCGACTTCGGTTCGTGTCATGATCTCGCAGTCCGTGAGTTCAAGCCCTGCCTCAGGCTCTGTGCTGATAGCTCAGAGCCTGGAGCCTGCTTTGGATTCTGTGTCTCCCTCTCTCTCTGCCCCTTCCTTACTTGCACTCTGTCTCTCTCTGTCTCTCAAAAATAAATAAACATTAAAAAAAAATTTAAAAATACAATCATAGTTTCATTGGGTTAATCCTCTACTTTTATCTTTTGCCTCCTTGGATTGTTTTTCGAGAGTATTCTATCTAGTAGTTAGCTGATAGATTAGATTTTATGAAGACTATTAAAGTCACAGCCATCCTCTTAGCCATTTTGCATTTTACTTGCAGACTTCTAATTTTTCTTTTTGCAAAGTACTTTTGGAAGGCAATATATTTCTATTAAAATTCTAATGTGACTTTTTTGGGCTGAAGTCTTGCAAAGATATATTTTGATCACAAAATGTACCTTAACTAATGTCACGCCAGAGTCATTAAGTAGATGAATGGCATGAATTTGAGAAAAAATATTTTTGTTTCCTTATTTTATTTTATTTCATTTTTCCTAAGGTACTAAACTGCACTAGAAATTCTGAAGCAAGGAAGGGAAAAATGGAATAAAGGCCCAAAAAGAAAACCCTCAGTTAAATAAAAAATTCTACCAGTATATTAGTTCTAGTTCAACTTTTTGTTGTTGTTGTTATATGTGAGAATTTATGTATTGGCAAAGAAAGTAAAAAATACCTGTATAAATTGTTAATCTCAATCTAGCAAAAGTAACTTTCAAATTGAGGTTGAATATCTGCATTTCAGTAATAATTAAGGGACAGGAAAAGAAGCTTGGACTTGCCAGAAAGCTTAAGTAAGATTGTTCAACTTCTAAACAAACATTGCAAATACTTTGTGGTATGGATTGAATCGGTTTATTAAACAAATAAACAGAACATTATCTTTATTTTTGGTATCTTGGTAAAAGCTTCAATCTTGTGGATTTTTTCAATTTAGGCCCTTGCTTCTGGACATCATAACTGTATTTATGTGGAATGCTTTTCCAGAGAGCCTCTTTAAAACACACTTGCAAATACAAGAGCAGGGAAACCATAACTGCCATGTTATATGACCATAATGATAGGGATAGATTTCCAATTGTAGCCATGAGTTAAAAGAAACACTCTAACTGTGAGGATTCCAAAATGTTTTTCCCTGATGTTTGCCTAGCATCACAGATCAGCAGGGCAGAATTTGCTAGCCTTAAAGAGCAAGTGGTAGATGTGGTTTGTACCCAATAAGGATCAAATCTATACATATTGTTATATCCTCATTATTTTTGAACAGTAGAGGCACAGTGAGACAGGGATTGAATGAAATTAAATCTAGAAAGAGTAAAACAGTTTCTGATTACAGTGTGAATGTCACTTTTTCTCTGCTTTAATTTTTGACAAATGTGTTAGTCTTTTGAAATGTGAAGAGATAAGATAGAGGAGATTCATATGTTTTAGACAGACTATTACACTGTGAAACTAAAATGGAAACTTTTGTATTATAGATTCACATGAAGTATTATGATTTACACTGAAAATAAAAATAAAAGGACACTTGAAATATAAGCAGAAAACCATGTTGTGCTTTATGTTATAAAATTTTAGGATGGATCTCAAAGATGATTTTACCTTAGAGTTGTACCTTAGAGTGATTTTCTTTTTAAGGCAATGTAATAAAAATACATGAGTGCTTATTCGATCTCAAGTAAGATTTTATCAGTAGTTTTCATTTTGTAATATCTAAAAGGGCCACATACATGTATTAAGTTTTTTTTTTTTTTCCATTTATCATTGAACAAAAACTAATTGAGAACCTATTAACAAAATGGACTGATTACCTGCTATAATGCCAGTCATTCTTTAAGGCCCTAAGGATATATCATTTGCTCTCCTGGAACTCATGAAGTAGTAGAAAGATTAAGAAAACACACAATGTCAGAAAACGTTAAGGTCTATCAGGGAATTATAATTGGCTGATATGCAGAAATATTACAGGGTGGTAAGAAAGGGAGTACATGAATTGCTGTTTTATATGGGAAATCAGGGAAATGTTACCTGCAAAGGTAACGTTTGTCTAATATTTTTAATATTTAAGAAAAGAGTTTCATAGTGTTAATATTCAAACTTTATTTAAAAAATCAATTTTGTTTAAATTTTGAGTCCATATTTAAGGTAATTTTTTCCTGTCCAATAAAGTTTTTTTTTAAAGTATTTTTTAAAGTTTATTTATTTAATTTGAGAGAAAGAGAGTGAGCAGGGGAGGGGCAGAAAGAGAGGGAGAGAGAGAATCCCAAGCAGGCTCTGTGCTGACCCACTGTGAGATCATGACCTGAGCTGAAATGAAGAGTCAGATGCTTAAGTGACTGAACCAGTCAGGCACCCTCAATAAAGTTTTTTTAAATTGACTCTGACTGCCTACCATGTTTCAAAAATTGTTTTTCATATGATATTTAAATAATCCAAAAGCATGTTACCTTTAAAAGTGCTTTTAATATGTATATGAACTTGAGAGACTCTCTTAGTAATTGTCTATGACACTTCTTATTGATTTGTAATTTTTATTCCTACCTTTTAAAGCTTTCTTTTATGCTTCCTAATTTAAAATATGATTAAACAGAATATGGAGAAATTTTAATTTTAATTCAGAAAGTATTGGGGCATCTGGGTGGCTCAGTTGGTTAGGGATCCGACTTTGGCTCAGGTCATGATTTCATGGTTCGTGAGTTCAAGTCCCGTGTTGGGCTGTGTGCTGACAGCTCAGAGCCTGGAGCCTGCTTCGGATTCTGTGTCTCCCTCTCTCTCTGCCCCTCCCCCACTCATGCTGTCTGTCTGTGTGTCTGTCTCTCTCAAAAATAAACAAACATTAAAAACAAAAAGATTTAATTCAGAAAGTATTTTCTTAGTTACAGATGATAAATTATGGGATCTTTAGCTATGTTGTCAGTCTCTGAAGGGTTTAATGAATTTCATGTTTTGAGAGGGAATTGAGTTTAGAATTCGTGGAGTCCATTTTTCTAAGGGTATAGGCAAGGAGAAGATTTCAGGTAAATAGTGTGGGAGCAACATTTAAGAATTAGTTACAAACAAGATTCCAGAGCAAGAAGATGGGGTGGAAGCAGTTGAGAGGGTGATAAGAATTCCATAAAACTAATTTAATTTTGATGAAATCCAATTTATCGTTTTTTTTTCTATTATAGATTATGCTTTTGGTGTCATGTCTAATAACTGCCTAATCCAAGTTACAAAGATTTCTTTTTATGTTTTCTTCTAAAACTTTTACAGTTTTATATTGTACATTTATACCTGTGATCTGCTTTGAGTTAATTTTTACAAAAGGTGTGAGGTTTAGGTGGGGTTCATTTGTTTTGCATATGAATGATCAATTGCTTCTACACCAGTTATTGAAAAGACTGTCCTTTCTCTATGATTTCTTTTGCACCTATGTCAAAAATCAAATCGCCATATGTATGTTAGGTCTGTTTGTGGACGTGGTTCTGTTTCATTCATAAATACTATGTTATCTTGCTTATTGTAATTGTATAGTAATACTTAAGATAATTTCTCAGCATATTTAATATGTTGTTCCAGTGTCTTTGGCTTATTTTTTGATGGTCTATTAATCTTGTCATCATTCCCTAGTACGTAATGTGTCATTTTGCCCTGGTTACTTTTGAGATTTTTTTCTCATCTTTGGCTGTTAAAGTTTGATTATAATATGGGAGTGATTTTTTTTTTTCCTACTTGAATAGCCACTTACATCTATAAATTAATGTTTTGTACCAAATTTGGGGTGCTTTTGGCCATAATTTCAAGTATTTTTTCCCTGCTTCTTTCACTCTTTTGTAGGGATTCTAAGTATTTATATATTGATTTAATTAAATTATCCCACAGTGTTCGTTGGTTCTTTTTTCTTTTTTTTCTTCCTTTGTTTTTCAGATTTGGTAATTTCTATTTATATATTTGTTAGTTCACTAATACTTTCTTCCACTTTCTCCAAGTTGTTATTGAGCCCACTTGGCAAATTTTTTTTTTGCTATTGTACTTTTCATTTCTAGAATTTACTTTTTTTATAGTGTCCACTTTTCTGTTGTCATTTCCTCTGTTAATTCATTGAAAACATTTTTTAAATTCATTGAACATATTTCATTTGAATTCTTTGAATGTATTTATAGCAAACACCTTGATGTTTTGTCTGCTAAATCTAACATCTAGGTCTACTTGGTGATAATTTCTATTGATTGCTTTTTATACTAAGAAGGGGTAACACTTTCTCTTTTTCTTTTTTTAAATTTTTTAATTTAATTAATTAATTTTTTAAAATGTATTTATTTATTTTTGAGAGACAGAGAGAAACAGCACGAGCAGGGGAAGAGCAGAGAGAGAGGGAGACACAGAATTCGAAGTCAAGCTGCAGGCTCCAAGCTGTCACCACAGAGCCCAATGGGGCACTTGAACTCAAAAACCGTGAGATCATGATCTGAGCCCAAGTCGGATGCTTAACCAACTGAGCCACCCAGGCATGCCCCCCCCCTTTCTTTTAAACTGTCTAGAATGAAAACTGGACATTACAGATAATATTCTATAGTGATTCTGGGTTATATCATGTTCTTCTGAGGACAGTTGAGTTTTTGTTCTAGTAGGCAATTTACTTGCCTGGATTTCAACTTCATATTTTGTTTCCTCAGTATGCACCTTTTTGGATATCTATTATTATGGCTTCCCTTTGCTGTTTTTTTGGGTTGGCTTTTGTAGATCTTTCTTCTGCCTGCCAAATTTGGCAGTCAGGCACAGTTTTGGGGAAGTATGGAGCTTATTCTCTCGATAGATTCCTTTTCCTAGGGTTTTTCCTGAATTTTCCAGTTCTGATAAGCTTTGGCTGTGTACATTTAACACTTCAAGCCTGTACACCTTCAGCTTTCTGCCACTTAAGCTATACACAGTTGAGGAATGCACTCAGTTTAGCAAACCTTCCAACTCATAGCTCTGGTTCCTCATAGCTCAGTCTTTCTTGAGTATCTTTTTTGAATATGTTTCTCTCTCATTTTGACTTGCATTTTTGATGGGCCTCCTGGAGTCTTCCCCATGCTTGTGTGGTTTCCCAGTCAGCTAGGGATTTTGACTCTTTATGCTCTCAATTTTTCCAAGATTTTCCCCTTTAAATTTCTAGCTGCTTTCCCAGCCCTGGATTCTAAGGACACCTTTATAGTCACTTCTACCTTCTGCAGCCGCCATAGTCATGAAATTTGGGCCAGTAATCCACGAACTTAATTCATACCCTTCTTATTGCAGTTCCATTAAAATTAAATATTCTTCCAGCTTCTGTCTACCCTCTGGACACTTCTCAGTGTCTTTAAATAGTATTTAAAATTTCTTACCATTTTATGTTTGTTATCTGTGAGGTTCACATGATCACTCACTTCAGTACTACAGGAAGTTTAGGGCCTTGAACAACCACCGGCTTGCTATTCTTACCCTTCTTGTTGCAGTTCTTTTAAAATCAAGTTCTCCTCCAGCTTGTGTCTGCTTTTTGGATCCTTTCCAGTGTCTTTTATTTATTTATTTTTATTAAAATTTTTTTTTTAATGTTTATTCTTGAGAGAGACAGAGCAAGAGTGGGGGAGGGCAGAGAGAGAGAGAGAGAGAGAGAGAGAGAGGGAGAGAGAGAGAGGGAGACAGAATCTGAAGCTGGCTGCAGGCTCTGAGCTGTCCGCACAGAGTCTGACGCGGAGCTTGAACTCACAAACCATGAGATCATGACCTGAGCTGAAGTTGGACACTTAACTGACTGAGCCACCCAGGCATCCCTCCGGTGTCTTTATGTAGTTATGTTTTTAAAAATTTACCTAATAAGTTATACTTATTTGTGGGAGTTCACACTATCACTTCCCCCATACTAGATAGAAGTTGCAAGGCCTTAAATAGCTATAAATAGCTAATTTTAAGAATAAGATCATTGAATACTCTGGTTTGTTGTTTGACTATAAAAGACAAATACAGTATATATGAAAGAACCAATATCCATATGAAATTATAGCAGATATTATTTATCTTGTGCTTAAACAGTCATAGCTCTGTTTTAGGCCAGTTAATGTCAATATCAACTACTTGTCATTTTTTTTTACATTTGCTTCTATCTCTTCATTGTAATACTTACTTGGTTATTTGGTATTGTCAAAACCAATATCTAATAATTTCCTCCAAAATTTAACCTTTTAACTTCAGCCTATATCTAGTCCTGTATGGGTAAAGGACCAAATAGTGCCAGTTGGCTCATTCCCTAAGCTTCGGGGGGCATCATTACTCCTTGTTATTTAGTGACAAATGTGTGCAGGGGAAGGAGATCCAGCCTTATCAGAAATGCAGACTTTGGACTTTATCTTTTTATGTCATTTTTTAAGAGACATTTTCAACAATTATGATAGTTGTTATTTGCTCATAGATGCTCACTGGTGGCAAGTTGGTTTCACGATCAAGAACATGTTAATTGTCCAATTCAAACTTTTGTTTTATGGTAGTTCTCTTTTTTTCCCAAAGAGTTGAGTGAGATTGTTATTGAATGGTCGTAAGTATTTTTACTGCATATAAGAAAAGATTATTGATTTAGAACAACCTCAATAAAGAAAATAATATTTTATTGTACAGGTGCAGTTACTAGCAAGGAAAATTATCTACTCATATTTAAGCCTGCTAGTGAATTCAAAGAATGACCTGGCTCTGGCTCATATTCTTAATATTCCTGATAGAGGACTTGGACGAGAAGCCTTCACTGATTTGAAACATGCTGCTCAAGAGAAAAAGATGTCGATCTTTTTGGTATGGACATATTACATTTTCAAGATGTTTTAAAAGACTGTTATGAACAGTGGATACCTGTACCGTAATATAGACTTCTTATGATAAAACAGGTTTTAAACTGTGAATATATGTTCTTCCTTTGTATTTGAAAATCTGTGGTATTATCACCATATTCTTCAAATTTGACAAGGGAGAATATCTCTAAAACAGTGTTTTCCTACGTGTGTTTTATAGAGTGGTAGCCCTGTTAAATTCTCCTTGAATAAATATGTCCAAAGGAAAAAGTCCTTGTTAAATGCTCCTTGAATAAATGTGTCCAAGGGCAAAAAGTTTGGAAATAGTATATACCTTTATTGGATGTTTATATATCAAAAGCTCTGAGAGGTCCTACCATTAAGAAATATGCTTAAATTAACCATGTTGTTTAATCTATTGTTTTCTAAGTTATTTAACCTTGGAACTTTCTTCCAAATTACTGAAATTTCATAGAATTTGTCTTAGTATACACTTTGGAAAATACAGCTTTAGAACATTTCATCTTTGATGGAGATGCTCTTAAGTATAGCCATCATATACATAATTTTATCATTGTAGAGGTAAGGCCTTTTGAACTACACATGATGAAATAATCCTAAAATGTGAAAGCTAGATAGGACGTAGTGATATTTAGTCTAAGTGTTTAAAGTAAGATAAGGCTTGGAAGAGTTGAATTAATTGCCCACCCTTGAATAAATCAACACAGTTGATACTTAAAAACCCTTTGATCCATATAAAAACTCCAGTTTAATCTATACAAGAATATATTTCTACACTAATATTTTATAGTCAGTGATATTCTCTTATGAATATATTCTTACTCTCTTAGTTTTCTAACTTGGCTCCCCAGTCTCCACTTGCATTGCCATCACCCCTGCTGCATGAATTTTGCATGGCATCTGTTTCTTTAATTATTTGCTTCTGAATCAAAGTGGCATGAATTGTAAAAAGTGCTTACTTTACCTCTATACCCAGAAATAATATAAATGCACCCAGCTTCATAAAGTTTTATTTTTAACTTACTAAATCATTAAACATAACTAAATCATTTGTTTTAATTCATAGGTGGCCACATCATTTATTAGGACACTAGAGCTTGGAGGGAAAGGATATGCACCATCACCATCTGATCCTTTAAGGGCACATGTAAAAGGATTGTCTAATTTTATTAACTTCATTGACAAATTAGATGAGATTCTTGGAGAAATACCAAATCCAAGGTAACGACTTTTCATAAATTACAAATGTTTGTTACTAATCTAGCTTTAAAACTTATAGAATCAGAGGTAGATTTGAATATAGGAGCTATTGAAATGACCAAAGATCAAACCAAACAGTAGGGAGAAGAAACAAAATATCTAGATGAATAAATTATAACCTCATGACCTATCCCTCTAGTTTCTGCCTATCTTTGATTCTAAAATTTTTGCCAAAGTCAAATGGCATGTTCAATTAAATTTGACTATAGAAGAGGGATTTCTGTTTGTCTTTTTCTGGAATAAATAGATTTTTGAGAACTGGACATGACTGAATAGATCATTTCTTTAAAGTTTTTATTTAGCAATAAAGGAAACTTATGCCCGGAATGAGTAAGGAAATTGATAGAGATATGATGAAATCTATATTCTACTTCCTGCTACTATTTTTTCCTTTTCTTGGGTGTAAATCTTTAGTTTATCTGGAATTTGTTTTTATATTATATTGGAAGTAAGATCTTCGTATCTGATAGACTCCTATTTATAATATATGCATCTTGGATGATAAGTAATTTTGAGAGTAATTTGGTGGGGAACAGAAGTGTATTGTATATGTTAGCAATCATGGTAGATCACTTGTCAATTTGGTTGGTATGCTTTCGCATTGTACTAATAAAAAGAGCTGGTATTTATTCAACACTTTTTATGTGTCAGGCATTGTATTAAGCTCTTTGTGGGGGTTATCATTTGATCATTACAGCAGCCTTACATTATGGGTACTGTATACACACCCAATTTAGAGAGGAAGAAACTGAAGCACTGGGACTAAGTAATTTAACTCAGTCACATTGTTATTTAAGTAGCAGAGCTGGGATCTGAACTCAGTTCTGAACCTGGAACCCATTCTTTTAATCACTATATCTTATTTCATGAAACTTCTTTTCATTGTAAGATTCCAAGAAGAATTTTTTTCTTAGGATTTTATTCTGAATTACATCCTTCTGTCTTCTTTGTGGATATCCATTCCAAGGAAGTAAATTTGGAAGAGGTTTTTTGAATATGACTTATAGTCAATAATAGTGACATCTTCTGAACTTTCAAATATATTGGCTGGCTGTTTCTTCTGAGATCACAGATAATTTAAAAAAATATTTTTAGCAAAGCAAATATAGGTATATTTTGTTAAAGTCAAGTGGCATTATGGACTTACAGTAAAATAGTCCTCTACAGATGAATTGACTTATGTTTTTTTGTTTTTAGATTTACCTCATTTAAATGAAATTTTTATTCAGCTATTTGTTGATTTTTTTTCAGTTTTAGACAGTATTAACTTCCTATGCCAACCTCCCAGCCCCCCTTTTCTGTCTTCTCCCTTCTGTTAGGCACACAGATACACACAGACTTCGTTCATCCTTCATATCTAGTTATACTACAATTTCAGCTTAAGTTATGTTTTAGAATTTTTTTATTATGACTCTGTAAATACTGCCTACACCTAAGCTATGTGATATGCTGTGATTATACTTCCTTTCTTGTATAGATTTTTTTTTTAATGTTTATTTATTTTTGAGACAGAGAGACAGAGCATGAACGGGGGAGGGTCAGAGAGAGAGAGGGAGACACAGAATCTGAAACAGGTTCCAGGCTCTGAGCTGTCAGCACAGAGCCCGACATGGGGCTGGAACTCATGGACCGCGGGATCATGACCTGAGCCGAAGTCTGCTGCTCAACCGACTGAGCCACCCAGGCGCCCCTGTTTTTTTTTCTACAGTTAATAATTATCTACTTTTTTCTACTGCTTGACTTCCTATTTTATTATAGATTCTTTATCAAGCTTTCCAATAAAACTATACAATTTCTTCTTATTAGACCTAATAATAAGGTTATCTATAAGTTCTGGGTTTTGCCCTTGAAGACATTCCTTTTGGAGAATGCACTATCTTCTTCATTCAGTTTGTACTTTTGCTTGTTAGGCCTGTTTCACAGTGGTAACTGTGAAGTTTCATTACCTTATGAATTTTCTTTGCCTCTGCCTTGTTTTCTGAATCTCATGACTATTTATTTATTTAAAAAATTTTTTTTACATTTTTTTATTTTTGATAGAGACAGAGCACAAGTTGGGGGAGGGGCAGAGAGAGAAGGAGTCACAGAATCCGAAGTAGGCTTCAGGCTCCGAGCTGTCAGCGCAGAGCCCTACACGGGGCGAACTCACAAACCGCGAGATCACTACCTGAGATGAAGTCGTAAGCTCAACCGATTGAGCCACCCAAGCGCCCCATGACTTTATTTTTAATTGGTAGACCCCTTATTGGTGTACATGGCTTTCTGAGGAAAACAGGAGACAAATATTTTTATTGTATTCTCTCATTTGATTGAATGTGATCTTATATCATGTTTTATTTATCTAAAAGTATTATATTTTTAAGATTATTTTTATCTGCTTCCTGTTGTTATCTAAGTTGAATGTTTTCTTTTTTGGTTGTTTTGCAATCTTTCATGTTAGAGGTATTCCTAAAATGTATGGTGATTCTGAACAGCCCTTCCATCATATTTCAGAATGAGACTCTATAAAGCTGATTAGTAGTTCTGTACAGTGGATTTCATTATAGCCTGGCATCCAGTTAGTTCCTTTGTTGGGGTTTCTCCCAATGTCGGTAACTATAGGTCTTTTCTTTGGAACTTACCCCAGAATTTACACAGTGGCATCCTTTAGTCTCCTTCAGAAAGCTGTAAGTCTAGCTAGTCTAGTAATATTCTGGGAGTTGAAGTCGCATAGGAGCTGATGCTCAGTCTCCCAGTTCAGTCTGTTGACTTTTACTCAGTCTCTCTGTTTTCAGTTCCCATTGCCTTGCGGTCTAGAGCTCATCTGGCTTACTTTCTTCAGAGTGATCTTGCTTTCCATGCTGAGGGGAGGGAAGTGCACTGGCCTGACTGCTCAGAATAGAAGAGATTGAGGCGTCAAGTGTTCTGATGAAGACTGTCAACCAGTCCTTATTTGCAGCCCCTTTATCATAGTCTTCAGTATTGAATTCAATATCTGAGAATTTCTGGAGTTGCTTCTTATTGGAATCTCTTTTAGCAGTTACATATGTTTTAGCTTTCTTTGTTCTGAGTAGTCAGCTACCACATGTCCGTCTGCTTTTCATCTTTCCATCCTTTCATTGTATGTCTCTGCTGTCATCCGCTATTGTCTCCTCTTCCATTCTTTTTCTTTGTGGATTTAAAACACTTGCATTTCTGTCATTTCTCTGCAGCTTTAGGAGGGAGCAGATATAAATGTGTACATTCAGTCCACTGTAGTTTGTTATAATTGCATTCCCTTTGGAGGAATGTCTGGTTTGGATAAATTATCTACAGGATAGAAGTACATTTTAGAGGCATCTAGGATGAGGCATCTTAAATTCTTTAACTTATCAGTGAGTTATTGTGGATATCCTGTCTTGTCACAGTGAGTAATTCACTCTGTGTTCTTGTGAAGACACTGAAGAAGTAGGTGTCCAAGTAGTGGGTATATTCATGTGGGTGTCTAAATAGTGCCCTAAGCGATCTGTATTTCTTCTTTATGGTGACATTTGTGTATACTAAGTATATATTCATTTCATAATCGTAAAGAATTATTAAAAGCTAAAACCATATATCCTATTTATGCAATAGGAGGATGTACAGAGGAAAGGACAATTGCCTTATTTGTGGGAGGCAGGGATAAAGGGTCAGGAATACTTACCTGGGTGGCTGTTACAGTTCAGCTTAATCTTAAAGTATGGACTTGAAGGAGTTAGACGGACATGGAGAATGGGTGTGATATGAAGCCCAGATGGGGAGAAGGGAGGATATTTTCTACAGTGGGGATAATATGACTAGCCTATTGGGACATTGTTTCATTGGTTATTCATTTTGTCTTATAATTTCAACTTCTACTAGGTACTTTTGCCACAGTCCATAAAGATTATAAGAAAAAACAACAAACGATCTTCTCTGTTTTTGTCAATTCCTTCTCCTTCCTTTTATTTTTTTGATTTTTTTTAAATCAGTTTTTTCTAATGTTTATTTTTGAGACAGAGGGAGACAGAGCGCAAGTGGGGGAGGGGCAGAGAGAGAGAGGGAGAAACAGAATCTGAAACAGGCTCCAGGCTCCTAGCTATCACCACAGAGCCCGATGCAGGGCTTGAACTCACAAACTGCAAGATCATGACCTGCACCGAAGTCGGATGCTTAACTGACTGAGCCACCCAGACGCCCCTCTCCTTCCGTTTATAAGTGAGATTCTTTTTTTTTTTTTATTTTTTTTTTTTTTAACATTTATTTATTTTTGGGTCAGAGAGAGACAGAGCATGAACAGGGGAGGGGCAGAGAGAGAGGGAGACACAGAATCGGAAGCAGGCTCCAAGCTCCGAGCCATCAGCCCAGGGCCCGACGTGGGGTTCGAACTCACGAACCGCGAGATCGTGACCTGAGCCGAAGTCGGACGGTCAACTGACTGAGCCACCCAGGCGCCCCTATAACTGAGATTCTTGGAAAAAAAAATGCTGTCCTTTATTCCATTTCCCAATTCTAATTATTTAATATGTATTCCTCACCAGACTGTAAACTCTGTGAGGGTTTTGTTGATTTTCTTCACTAATATCCCTTAGAGTTAACATGGTTTCTGGCACAGAGTAGACACTCAATATCTATTTACTTGTCTGTACTTAACTGACTCACAATCATTCACTGTTCCACTCTATTGAAGCTATTCTGCCAAAGATCACTTGTGATCAGGTTGGTATGGTCTTTTTTGGATTCCGAACGTCCTTAAATTTGATCATTTTCTCTGTTAGAACCCTTTTCCCCATACTTCTGAGATTTCATTCTCTTATTTTCCATCTACTCCTATAAATTCTATATCTATAAATTCTAAATCTATATTTCAGTGGATTCCAAACCTCTTTTCTGAGTTTCAAAAATACATCTTTGTCTATAGGTTGTGACCTCAAAGGCAACTAAAACTTAACATGTCCCAAACTAAGTCTTCATCTTTCCTGCAAACCTTTTTCTCTTTCTAAAGTGCCCCAGCTTTTTGAAGCCTCTCTTTCTCAAGCTACCTATGCAGAAATCTGGAACATATCTTAAACTCCTTTTTTCTCCTTTCTCTATCCCTTCTGCCACCAAGATCCATCAATTTTTCTTACTTAACGTTTTTGATATTCTTTCTTCTCATCTCTATTCCTGTAGCTACTATCTTATATTTCCGTTTTGTATGGAAAGTCTGTTTTCAGACTTTTATCCTTTCTTGCCTGAACTTCTTCACTTCTCTCTGAGTTGTTCTTTTTCCTCCAGTTTTGAGTTGCCCCATTCTGCTGCCCTCACTACTGCCAGTGGTCTTTCTGAAACAACGAATGTTACTCCCATGATTAAAATTCTTCAATGATTCATATTAGGTACAGGATAAGACTCCAGAAACCTCAGTATGATATACAAATTCTAAATGCTCTAACTCCTATCTGCATCTTTCTCTAGCCTGTCTCTCAACCTTAAAACTTAGAGATAAAAATGTACTTAACTCTTGTAACTGAGTAGAATAGGGGGGAGGTAGTAGGGAAACACAGTCATCTTTGAATCAAAGGGAGGATGGCAAACAGACAGGGAAGAAATGAAAGAATCAATTCCTACACTTCCCTCCCCATTGCCAACTTTTCATCAGGCCATCTTAGCTATAATTTGGTTGTATTTCTACATTTTGCCAGTAGGTGCCACCATAAAATGCATATACTTTCCTGAAAAATATCTTAAATTAGGGGTTTCAGGTTACATAAATTAGTTCTGTATTGTTCCAATATTTAATGGAAACAAATTCCAATTTGTTTAATGGAAGCAAATTCCAATATGTATTTCAAATTTATGACACAACTTTTAAATGTGTACTTGAGTTATACTTATTGGACTATTATTCATTTATAGAATGTTAAATCTAGTTGAAATTTTCTGGTCCAAAATTCTAATGTTACATTTTTTATCATTTAAAAATATTCTAGAAGCACTTTTGATATATCTTATGTAGCACTTTTAATCATATTTAAATTTTAAAAATGTGTTTTAGCAAATAGCTTTCTAATTCTTGGAGATAGTAGAGGAAAGCCAATCCATACAGTAAAGTAAGAATATTCAATAAATACACTAAAGTATAACCATCCATTTGTGTTTTGCTGCTTATTGTTCTCCTTCATTCACAATATTTTGTTACAACTTGGCGATTTAATTGTTTTCCCTCACTAGTTTTATTTTTCTCTTTCTGCCCCAGGGCTTTAATTTGATACATTTGGTAGTCAGTAGGTACAGTTTACCTCTTTTTCACCTAAATTCTTCCTTTTTTTTTTTTAAGTTTATTTATTTATCTTAGAGAGAGAGAGAGAGAGAGAGAGAGACAGAAAGTGTGAATGAGGTGGGACAAACAGGGAGAGAGAGAGAGAATCCCAAACAGGCTCCACATCATCAATCCAGAGTCCAATGTGGGATTTGAACTCACGAACCGTGAGATCATGATCTGGGCTGAAGTTGGATGCTTAACCAACCGAGCTACCCAGGTACCCGTAAATTCTTCTATTGATGTTTTTGCAGAGTATTCATAATGTATCTTCTGGGATGCCTTCGTGAAATACTCTTTCTTCCCTTACCTCCCCACTTGAACTCCCTTTATACCTTTAGTATCTCACTTTCTCATGTGGTTAATTGTGACCTCTTAAAGAGAAATATTTTATTCATTGTATCCCCATTGCCTAGCACAAATATCCTGGTGTCATTTGAGTTACAACTTCAGAGATTCCAGGCTCTAGAAGCAAGAGTCTGGATTATACTACCATGTTGCTGAGCAGATTTTTGAAGAGCTAATATTGGGCTCTAATAGAGAATGTATAGCAAGCAATTGACTAGTCACAGCACTAGTGTTTGAGGTATTTTTTACCAAGGTCAAAATGTTGAGTTTGGCAAGGATCTGAAACACAAATCTTACACACTTTTTCCTGATTTAATTCAGTCAGGGAATTATATCATCTTTAGAAGGAAGGAATTGAGAAAAGGAGGCAAAGGTGACTTTTACCTAATATCATTAAAAGCATTTTTTTGTTATTATAGTTGACATTACAACACTCTTTCATGTTTTATTATCCTTTTGAATCTTACAAAACTCTTCATTAGATTATTTGCCAGAAGAGGCACATAGTGTTGTGCTTTCATTTCAGCTTCATTTCATCCAATTACTTTCTGTGCTTTTGATTGAAAATCAAGGAAAAACCACTGAAAAAGATAGTGATTGTATATATAAAAGAATTCTTAGAGTTTACTCAGACTTCTGATGACAGGTATATGGCAGGTTAGGTCTCCTGATTGAACCTTCCCTTGAAAATAGTTAATAATGCTGGATACATATCTTTTAAATACTTTTTGAATGCATTGATGAATAGGCATTTATAATGAAAATACTGGCCAAAAACTAGGGGAAGGAAGAAAGTCAAAGAGGGAAGTCAAGAAGGGAAGCCAGCTTTTATTTTGAGAGTATTTGGTGATTTGGAAAGTCTGTTCTTATGCTGGTAAACTCTGAGGGAGCAGGGACAAAGCCTAGGGACTGTCTAAGATGAGGAGTCTGTTGGGACATCCACACTCACAGGGCTACCCACTCTGTGTCAAATGAACTGAGAATAAAGGCTTTAACCTGATGAAGGGTTTCTATACAGACCTCCTTACTGGTAAAATGTTTTAGCATTCTATTTAAGGTTTAAGATAAGGTAAGAGTTCCTACTCTTATCATTTCTTTTTAGCACGATATTGTATGTTCAATTCAGTGTAGTAAGGCAAGATAAAGAAATAGATGTAACAATTGAAAAGGAAGAAATAAAATTCTGTTTGATGATAATATGATTGTATATGTAGAAAACTCCAGAAATCTAAAGGCAAATTATTCATATTAATAGTAGTGTTTAACAATGTTGCTGGACACAAGGTCAGTAAACAATAAGCAATTGTTTTTCTCTGTCATCACCAAATAGGAAAACAATTTTAAAAAAGAGCTTCAAAAAGATAAAATACATAAAATAAATCGAATACAACCCTTACTAGTTCCTTCTCCCTCAGAAGGTTCAGACTCAATGTGAAATTCTCTGGTTGCCTTCTCCCACCCAGGGCTTTGTGTCCTGATCAAAGTACTGCTAGAGATTTTTGCCTTCAGGAAAACCCATTCATTCTGCTTGCGTCCCATTTGTAGCTCCCAACTTTCTACTCCAGCTCTTGTCTGTTCCTTTTTTGGGGGAGAAATTAAGTGGTATTTAGAGATTTCCCCCTATTCCTGCCAAACTCAGTGAGATATTCCCCCAGGGTATTTAGTCCACCATAGTGTAAGTGGAAGGTGGAAAGCTCCTAAGTACTTTTGTATTGCAAACGATATGAATAATCATAAAATATGTATCTTTTGTCTTATTGTAAAAAATTTTAGATTGTCGCATGTGATAGTGGTCATATCAATCATTTCTTCTGTGTGCCAAGTATAAACTGGTAGTGTAAAAATTAGCATTCTTCCTTTCTCAAGAAGCTTTTTCTTCCTTTTTTTTCTTTTAAATGAAATGTTTCCCAAGCTTATGTGGTTGTTAGAATCACCTGTGGTACTTTTAAAACAATGCAGCTATTCAGTACTCTTTTCTGCAGTTTGTGATTCAACCAGGTGGGATCTGGAGTTGATATTTTAAACAAATGCTGAATATGATTCTGATAATTAGGCAAATTTGGGAGACACTGGTCTAATCATACATTAAGTGTCTCTGCAATTTTCTTCTAACTTTCCATCTCTCTTTGGACCAGCTATTTGATTGTAAACAATCATATTTCCAGTGTTTCTTAGGAAACCTGGCTTTTTCCCTAAAACATAAAACCTGGCAATAAGACAGCATGGATTAAAACTTTAATTCATAATTTCCTTTATGCCACTATAAAAGTCACAGAAAAGTTTGAGGCACCTGGGTGGCTCAGTGGGTTAAGCTTCCAACTCTTGATTTCAGCTCAGGTCATGATCTTACAGTTCTTGGGATCAAGCCCTGTGTTGGGCTCTGCACTGACAGTATGGAGCCTGCTTAGGTTTCTCTCTCTTTCCCTCTCTCTTTTTCTCTCTCTGCCCTCGCATGTGCATGGGCACACACTCTCTCTTTCTCTCTCAAAATAAATAAATAAACATTTAAAAAAAAAGTCACAGAAAAGTTAAACAGCATACCCAAGGTAGAAGGGGGTGGGACAGGTGTTATTTTGTGCTCAGGTAATCTGACTTTATAGCCAGGCCATACCACCTTCTCAATCAGCACTGCACAACCTTTCCAGGGATAGCTCTAGGAATGGAGATCTCCCGACTTAAAAAAAGAGCCCTCTTCTATTGTTGGACACCTCTAATTTCTTCCTTGTAATAGATCAAACTCCTTTTTCCTATATATTTCTCACATTTTTTTAGGTCAGCCTTCTAGAGCAGGAACTGCAACCTAAATTCATTCAGGCTCAGGCTTAGTATAAAGAAGTAATTGATTTCAGGTTTTTTAAAACACTTGTCTTTTGGACATAGTTAGTTGGTCCAGTCTCTGGTTTGCTTTAGATCAGTATTAACTAGCTTAATTTCTGCTTCCACGTAATAACAATTCTCATATTAGAATGTAATATCATGCTTCAGGTCAGTCCTCACTACCTCTTTCCTAGCTCAGGCACTCTGTGTTGTTGGACAAGCTATTTAACCTTTTTGAGACTCAATTTTCTCATCTGTGATTTAAAGATAATAATAGTGAATGGATTTTAAGATTAAAGTAATGCAATATTCTAGGTATAAACTGAGAGGTAGTGTTTCTATTACCTTGTATTTAAAGATACATATTTTTAAGTATATTATGTGTGTATAACTGCACCTGAGACTGTTATTATGTATCATATATAACTAAAATATTTCCCTTCAGCTTTCAAATCAAGGAAGAAATAACTTACCTTTATTGAAATGACTTGCTTTCAGAAAAACTTTTAAATTTTGTTTCTCATGGTTCTCATCCTTTTCTTAAATGTGTTAGTTTGATTTATAAGACCAATGTCCTATTTTTTGAAAAGTGTTGATTCACTCTGAGAAGTATATTTTCAAGCTTATAAGCATATTGTCATTTCTAATACTATTGTAAGGGTGATCTTATTTCTATTTTCAGCATTGCAGGGGGTCGGATACTCTCAGTGATAAAGATGCAGCTGATTAAAGGCCAGAACAGCAGGGATCCTTTTTGTAAAGCAGTAGAGGAAGTAGCTCAGGATTTGGATTTGAGGATTAAAAATATTATCAATTCTCAACAAGGAGATGTAATTCTTGGTACCACTGATATCAGTCCTGCAAGGGTAATGAGCTTTTTATTTTTCATTATTCTTCCATACAGAACATTATCGCTTCTACTTGTTATAGAAATGGTTTACTATTGCTACTTAAGTCATAAGCATGTGTTTCCTGCGTTTAAGATGTTGAAAATTTAAGTTTCTCAATAGGATTATATAGGATTATGTTCGACTTGAGTAAATCATAACATCTTTGGGCCAATTGTGTGTATTTGTTAAAGAAGGCATTGGATAATCTTCACTATCCCTTGTAGCACTAGAAGTTTATAATTCTTAATGGGTATTAAGGTGTTTTGTAATGTTTTTCAATAATTACTCTTATGAAACCATTGTTTTCCCGTTTACTCAAATATAAAATAAGAACCAGGTTTCTCTGGTTCTGATCCCTGTACTAGGTACTCTGGAACAGCAAGAGAAATGGTTTCTATTCAGTTTATTTTTCTTCAGTAGAATTTTTAAAATCTTTATGATGTGTTCTTTTCTACCTCTCTTACCAGCCTACTGCAAACATTAGGAATTTCTCTTATACTTAGAAATCTTTTAACTATATATTCCCAGATTATTTACCTGTTTCTTGTTTGTTTGTTTGTTTGTTTTTAACATAGGGAATCAAACACTGTATGGTACAATAAACTAGTATTATAGGAGAAATTGTCTACCATGTTTTCAGCTCTAGAAAAGAATTTTGGGGAATGTGTTATAATCCATTTATTGCAGTTTAGTTACTCAAGCAACAAAAGCTCTTTCTCATTAGGTATGATTGTAATAATCAGAGCATGAAGAAAGACTTTTGCTTATTTTTTATTATTCATCCGTTTATCCACAGAACCATCTTTAGTTACTTTTCTGTAACAATGCATGTTTTTACATTAACTTGAAGGTGGGACATAGGAGAGATAGGGGAGATTCTGGGTCGTTGCCCCTTGTGTGCCCCATGTGGTTGTCTCATGTGTGTTAATACTTCCTGTGACTAGCTTGGCTCAAATGAGAACCATGTTATTAGTATTAGTCTAAGTCAGGAATTGTCACAACTCAGCTAATTAAGAGTACCAGTCTCTCCCATTTCCTGTCACAACAAGTAAAGATCCAACCTGGTTCTTAATTTTATGTGTTCAGTCAAATCAGAAATCTTTGAAAAATACTATCCAATAATTCTCAATAAGTTAATGTTAAACAATGTGGACTTCTCTCTCTGGTACTAATGAAAAATCTATGTTAAGCACATATATTGTGATAAGTCATTATTATTGTGATAAGTACATACAATGTGATTAGTAATCATTATTGTGCTAAGCAGTTTGTTAAAATTCCAGTGCAGCTATACAGGTTAGTTTGGTCAAGCCAAGTAGAGAAAGGAGGCCAAGACCAAGTTGATGGAAGCTGAGGGAAGTGGTGCAGCTACAAAAGATGTCTCAGAAAGGGTGACTCTGATATTTAGGCACAATGTCCACCATGCTGTATGGGTTAGGCATTTTACCTAGTTTACCCCTATTTTACCTACCCCTATTTTACCAGCGATTTAACTGAAGCACAGTGAGGTTAAGGAACTTTCCCAGAGTTATAAAGCACCTGCTACTAGTAAGTTGTATCAAACCCAGCTAGAGATATCTTCAGGGTTTGTGCTTACATGTGTCCGTGTATAATATTATATTATCATATATTTTCCCTTATTCTGTGGAGTCACTAAGTTTTTCTAGCTCTCCTCTTTTAATCTGCTTTTTTTCTTTAAAAAAAATTTTTTTAATGCTTATTTATTTCCGAAGGAGAGAGAGACAGAGTGTGAGTGGAGGAGGGGCAGAGAGAGAGAGAGAGAGAGAGAGAGAGAGAGAGAGAGAGAGAAGGAGAGAGAAAGAGAGAGGGACAGAATCCGAAACAGGCTCCAGGCTCTGAGCTGTCAGCACAGAGCCCGACGCAGGGCTCGAACCCACAAACCGCGAGATCATGACCTGAGCCGAAGTCGGACGCTCAACCAACCTGAGCCACCCAGGCACCCCTAATCTGCTTTTTTCTTTATCTCCACTGCTACTATCTTAGTTCACTGCTACTACCTTCTCCTTTTCCAAGCTGGACTATTACAGTCTCTTAATTTGTGTTCCTGTCTCCAGACTTAGTAACATTCTTACCCTAGAATATATTTTACACATTGCCATCATTTTTCTAAAAGTCTAAATAGAACATTAATGTCCTTGCTTAATAAAGCAAAAGATTTTAACTCTGTAACAGACTGACTTATAATTTCTTTGCCAGATATACAAAGCTTTCCCAGGTTCATCCTGCATAACTCTCTCTGTTACTTTGTTCTTTAGTTATATCATGTTACCTCATCCTTCAAAGTACCACGGTCTCTCCTACCCCTATGTGTCTCCTCCTCTATGAAGACATCGTTGATTCCTGAGTAAATTGTTCACTACCTTTTGTGTGCTCCTATTATGCCATGTATATCTTCTGTTAGAAATAGCACTTAAGGGGGTGCATGGGTGGCTCAGTTGGTTAAACATCATCTGACTCTTGATTTCAGCTCAGGTCATGATCTCACGGTTCCTGAGATCAAGCTCCCATGAGCCCCGTGGTGGGTTCTGTGCTGACAGCTGCAGAGCCTGCTTGGGTTTCTCTGTCTCCCTCTCTGCCCTTCACCTGCTTGCATGTATGCACTTTATCTCTCTTTCTCCTTCTTTCTCTCCTCTCTCTCCTTCCCTTTCAAAAATAGATAAATATTAAAAAATAAATAGCCCTTAGTACTTTGTAATGCACTTGTTAGTTACTTTCTTATTTTATTTAGGAGACTATGGGTTCCTTGAGGCAGCGGTTTTTACCTTTGTAGCCTTAGCTTCAAACACTGTGCTTGGGACTTGGTGTGTACTTATGAATGGATTACTGAGTGAATGAATGTGAACTCATTTTTAATTTTTGCATTTGAATAGATCTTTATGGCCATCTGTGGGGTTGGTATTCAGACCATCTCTCTTTGGTATAAAAAAGAAAAAAATACACAAGGAGATTAAGTCATGAAGCTGGGGTCACATAGCTAGATAGTTACTAAATTTTCTGACTTCAAGCCTGGGATGTTATTTTGATCAGAACCAATGTCTTCCCTGATGATACTATTTTCTATATTCTTTTGTGCTTTTGGAAGGTGATAAGATTGACTTTGGTATGACTTGAGGGAGAAATATTACATGCCTTAAAGCCATTTCCCATGGCTGATTTTTTTTTATTACTTAAACTATAAGAGGAGGAGAATGGTGGCACAAGAAATGGAAAAGAATGACTGATTGACCCAACTTAGGTGATTATTACATTTACTTAATATTATTTTTTGTTCTAGCCAAAATCTTATGCTATAAACCATGGTACTGCATACTGTGGCAGAGATACTGTGAAAATTTTACTAGTTCTTTTGGATGAGGAAGCAGCCAGTTTGCCTACCAAAAACAAAGCAGAGCTTTTATATGATGATGAAAACACAATTCATCATAATGGGATTTCTATTCTTACACTTTTTAGGTAAGTATTGTGGAAGTTATATGTATGTGAATGTTAACTCTAGTCTATAAAGGGAATGTTGAAAAAATACCTCATTAAGTAAAAGGAAATACATGCTATGGTAAGAAACTTGGAGACTACAGAAAAGTGTGAAGAGAGAAGACAAAAGTTAAAGGGAGATTGAACATTTGGATGTGAGAAAGTTGTATATAAAAGCGTAGTATCTTCTGAGAGTATGACAGGTATTTTGGGTTTTGTTTTTATTTATTTTTTTTTTTTGTGCTTGTTTTTTGCTTTGGAAATATTCATTTTCTTTGTCGTGTATGTCAAGAACTTTGCTAACTGCTTTCACTTATATTAGCTCTCATAGCGACCTCTTTCAATAATATCCCCACTTTATAAGTGAAGAATTAGACACTTGAGAAAGAGAAAGATGAAGTAATTTGCCTAAGAGAGCACAGTTAAGCAAGTAGCAAAAGTGTCTTGCTCCAAAACCTAAGGTCTCTCCTCCAAGGATTGTGCTGTTCTGCGTGAGAACCAGAGAGAGCATATACACCAAACTTAAATTGGAATTGGTATCTCTTGGTTCTTCCTCACATTATGAAGACAAACACTTACTAAATTAGTATTAGTATTCTATGCAAGACATTGATATGCTCCACTTTTAACAACAACTAGGTCAGACATTGTGTAGGTTGGTGATATTTTTCATTAATGAGCATTCATTTATAGAAACATGTAAAACTTTAGAACAACGATTTCAAATTGTATTTAGTACATTGTGGAGAAACTTTACAAAGTCATCCTTCTTGTTTGGTCTTTTCTATTTTTCTCTTCCCTTTAAAGAGAAACTTTGCAATGGTCTGTCATTCAGTGTTGTCCTCCAATTTATTTAAACCCTTTTCACCAGCTTTCAGTGATTATTCTTTTATATCTGGGCATGATATAATTCTTCCATATTCTACCTCAAAATTGTCCAAATATTTTCCTAGCAATGAAAATTTATCACTGGTTTATGAAAAAAGTATAAAGGAACTGAACCTTTATTTTGTGTTCTTTTACCTTACTTCTGTTCAGCACAGTTTGTTTTTTAGGTAACATCATAAATGATTAATTTTTTTCTCAGATTCAATTCTACCATTTTCGTAGAGAAAGTTATTTTGTGTTTATGGAATTTTTTTTTAAACAAAATTAATCCCTACATCCATTTTAAAGAAGTATTTTTCTCAATCATGGGGCCAAACATATTTCAATTGTTTATAGCTACCTTAATATTTACAATTGTCATTGTGCAGACAAGTACCAATTCATGGTAAAGTGAATTTTTAGTGGTCTGCATTGAAATGATAAAATTAAGGACAATGTGGTGTATGAATATAAGTCAATGTAAGGTTATAAACGAGTGTTTCTTAGAATAGACTATTCTTTATTCTTATATAACAGTCTTTTGAGTTAAAGAGGTTATGACTCTGGCTCTATTAAGCCAGAAAGGAATTTATTGAGGAATCCAGGTTTGTCTGGCTCCAAAGCTCCAGTGTTTCTTTCTCCATTGTGCCTTCTTTGACCGTCCTATTTCTAAACTATATTTTTCTCTTGAATTCCCCTGCTATGGCTCTTGTCCTTTTTTATTTTAAATTTTAGTTGTGTGGGTATCTTATTTCCTGTACTTTAGGCTTCAGGATGCCTGAATTCAGGGCAATGAATGAATCTACTTTTGTCCTTCATAATATCTTACACAGTACCTTACATATATCAGAAATTCAAATATGTAGTGACTGTATTAATTAACATAGCAAATTATTAATATTTAGAACTTTCAATAGTAATACTGACACTTTTATATAGTATTATAAACAACAAGATTTAGTTGTCTTTTTATTTCATTACTGCTTTGGGGTAGGGGAGGGGCAAAAACAAGTTAAAAAGCTACTTTTGTTTATAGATTTTTGCTTTTCTTTGGACATAGATCTCCCACACAAGTGAATAATTCATCAATGAAACCCCTAAGAGAACGCATCCATAAATCAATGCACGAGAAAAAAACTAAGGTACAGTTTAATGTACTGTCATAAAAATGATAAAAATGTTTTTTTATTTGTAGAAGATATAAATATAGAAAGTTGATCTGGATGTTATAAATATATATCATACATGGAACAATAGGAATTGAATGGAAAATGAGTTATGACATTGACATACTGAAACTTTCCTTTTATACAACCTAGGCTCATTGTTCTTTGGCTTAGTCTATATGCTGGACCTAAAAGAAGGGAAGGAATAAGCACTTGCTTTTGTAAGTGTTCAATAAGTGTCTTTTCAGTGAATGAAGGGGAAAATGAAGAAGACATGGTTTTCTCATCTACATTACTCACATTGTATTTTTTATTTTTCTTAATGTTTATTTATTTATTTTGAGAGAGAGAACAAGGCAGGAGAGGGCAGAGAGGGAGGGAAAAAGAGAATCCTAAGCAGGCTCTGTGTAGAGCCCAACATGGGGCTCAATCTCATGAACTGTGAGATCACAACCTGAGCCAAAATCAAGAGTCAGATGCTCAACCAACTGAGCCACCCAGGCACCCTTCATTACTCACATTTTAAACTAAATCTTGAGAGACTATATAAATTCCATTTTGTTCCTCTCTGAAGATATTATGGCAGACTATAATTAATTGTAGATTAAGACATGGAGAATATTTCACATTGTTTCTTGACTAGATCTATTCTTTATATTTTTATTTGGTTTGAAATAAGTTTTCCTGTCCTCATTTCAAATGTTTGTGCCAGTAAGTAGCCAATAATGTGTTTTTTAAGTGTTTAAAATTTTCTTCGTCTTCTTTTTCTTTTTTCCTTAATACATTTTTTTTTCACGTTTATTCACTTTTTGAGAGACAGAGACAGGGTGTGAGCAGGGCAGGGGCAGAGAGAGAGGGAGACACAGATTCCGAAGCAGGCTCCAGGCTGTGAGCTGTCAGCACAGAGCCCGATGCGGGGCTTGAACCCATGAACCATGAGATTATGACCTGAGCCAACGTCAGATGCTTAACCGACTGAGCCACCCAGGCACCCAGGTCTTATTTTTCAAAAAGAAACCGGTCTTAACTCATTTAGCATAAACTCTTCTGTGGTTGGGAATTCATTCATTTGTTCAACAAAATTTTCATGTCAAATTTACATTTACCCTTAAATTATCAGTTATTCATCTTGATACAATTTTAGGAACTGTGATTTGTATGCTGTTTATATTCCCATTTGGAAAGTTAGTCCCAGTTCACAAAACTTTTAGTTATCATCAGTTTCATCTACATACTCAAAACCCATTTAGTTTATATTAATAAGTCTTGTCTTTCTTTTGGTTGTTATTAGTTGTTAGTACTTAATACCTGTAGGATACATCAGAGAGTTTTATATGATTTCTCTGTGAATAAAACTTGTCAACCTCTTGTTATATTACATAAGTACTTGTAGTCAAGGCAGAAGATTTTAAACAAACAAAAAAAATCCATTCTTTGGACTTGATTAGAAACAGAAATGTACTGTATAAATTCTTTAATTTTTTACCTGTTATGGATACTGACAAACTAATATTTTCATTTAAAGGTCATTGGGATATTTTGTTAGAACTAAGTAAATCAAAATGAGGAAGTCTATCTGAAGAATGAGAGGTCTTTTTTTTTGTTGTGTTTTATTTTATTTTGTTTAGAAATTGGTAAGAGTCAGCTAATTACTATAAAATTTATAAACAAATTTAGAAAGTTTTGGGAAGTAGAGGAGAGATTGTCTAATCCAGTCTCATTTATAAATGTGGAGACCAAAATCCTGGGAAAATAACTTATCTAAGATCTCATAACTACTATGAAATCTTTTATACCAGTGCGCAAAGCCATGGTTAAATGCTATTGAGATTAGAATCACATTGTTTCTGTTACTTAATAGTGGAGCTGGCTTAGTCTACATAGCTCTGAAACCAGATGGCAGTGGAGAGGAGAAGGAATTGTTTGTGATAAATATACTGTAAAAAAGCAAAGTGTGAAAATAATTGGTTTAGCCAGGTATACACAGCTGTACCATAGCCAGGTACGGTATTTTGTTGGAATAGCAAAAAATGTTACAAATATTTACTACCAAGTAACTATGGAAAAGTAGTTTAACAGCTTATTACCTACTATCCTGTTACTTTTGCTCTTTTGGCGTAAAGTTCTTTTTTTAGTCATGGAAAGAATATATGATCTACACTTGAAACAGTGTCTTGGGAAGAGCACTTCAAAAGTAGAAAATATTAGGGAACTTAGACTTTTGATGTCATAGATGATAATTAATTGAAATATCTATGTCATTATGGGGCAAATTAACTTTTCTTAGATTTTAGTTTCCTCATTTATAAATAAAAATAGACACCCCTCTGATCACAAAATCTTGTGAAACCATATTCGTTTTAAGTCCTCGAGTTGTTTTTCCTACTACTGCTTATTAGGAAATTTGTCCATGACGGTCAAATAAGTTCCCCTGCAGTAGAAATCAGAATCTTCTTCTGGACCTAGATGGTTTTGATAGGAAGCTATTGAGAATGTTCACTCCTCATTGTTACCCCCCAATTCCAAGCAGTTTATACACATATCCTCATACCTCTTTCTTAAAAGATTTTCCTCCTTCTATCCTTGTATATTAATTAATTTTATTCCTTTCAGTGTGGTTTAGCAGTATTTTGCACGTCAGGCACAACTGAAAAGTCACATGTACATGTCTTTTCCTTATTCTGAGTCTAATGTTTGTGTCCATATTGAATGTATGTCACACAGACGTAAAATAATGCATACATAATCATTAGCATTAACTGATTTCATAACTTATGTGAGCTGATCAGGAAAATGTTGGATCTTTAAAACATAGAGTAGCCAGGGCAGTGAAAATTAGGGCTCAGCTAGTGTGAAAAATAGACTGGCTGTAACTCTGGTATCTTCATAAGTAGCCAGGCAGTCCAGTGCTCATGGTGTTAGAAAATTCTTAATTAGACCTCCAACTTTAAACTTTAGAGTGTTAACAAACCTCTGAGTATATCCAAATTAAAATGCTAGAATTTAACTCATAGAATTTCTCTCCCCTCAAAATGACTGTAAAATAGTACCAACTAGCAAAAACCTTCACCGAGAGCAAACAACAAAGAATAATGCAATTAGATATAATAACTTAAAAAACAATGGCCAAGGAAAGAAACTGAAGACTTCAGAGTGAAGATGCACAGCATGACTTAGCAACTTAACATAGCCCCAGTCCCCAGATATTATACTAGTCAGTTGATAGATCCTGAGAATTATCACTAATATTTCTCAAACTGAAAAATATTTTTTCCCTCCTTTTCAGAGGAATAGTAGAAGTGGCAAGTAGATAGTAATCTGGTTAAAATGTAAAAAATAACTCTGGAACTTATACACACACAAATGAAGCCTCTAGTGCTACATAGTGAACTGGGGAAATTATCTAAATGATCCCTCTCCATTTGAATGAGATATAGTCTAAGTAGAGGCAGTGAATCTTCTTATAATACATACAATGTATAATAAACTCTTAGGAGAGAGTGTAGAACCCAGAAATGTTTCAAACTGTCTCCTCGGCTGAACACTACTTCTGCCTCTATCGTTCCTTAGGCTAGTGAAAAATGAGGAAAAACAGAAAATATGCAGCCTTCAAAATGTCACTGAGGAGAAAATAAAAGGCTCTCAAAAAAGGAGCGAACAGAATCAAGAAATCACTCGCATACTTGGTTGCTTCTGTTTCAAACTAGGATATAGTAGGCCATGACAGAATACCATTTCTGCTACAATAACAAAATAAAAAGCAGATAAATGGGGAAGGATATATTTTAAAGACATAGGAAAGGTATGTAAGCAAAGCTATTTAAGTAAACTAAAAGTCTGGGGAGAGTAAAGTCCTTGTGAGGTGAGCAGCTTATTATCAGCTGTTTTGTTCCCTGAGATTATTTGCCAGTTTTAGGTATGAGCCAAGGATTGACGTTAGCCCACGTAAAGGAACTCTTCTGCGGGAAGGAGCAACTAACAAAGACTGGGTGTCTTGGGGGGTTGGCAAAAATTTGAAAACTTTAGGAGCCCTGAATGCATGGTTATTTTTACCTAGTGCACATATGCTAGATTTTTTGTTTGTTTGTTTGTTTGTTTGTTTGTTTTTAGAGAGAGGGAGAGAGATGAAAAGAGTGCCAGCAGGGGAGAAGGGCAGAGGGAGAGAGAGAATCCCAAGCAGTCCCTGTTCTCAGTGTGGAGCCTGCCATGGGGCTCAATCCCACAACCCTGGGATCATGATGTGAGCTGAAATCAAGAGTTGGATGCTCAACCATCCGAGCCACCCAGGCATGCCAACATATGCTCAATTTTGAAGCCAAGTGGGTGGCTAAAATTCAGTAGACCAGGGGCGCCTGGGTGGCTCAGTTGGTTAAGCGTCTGACTTTGGCTCAGGTCATGATCTCACGGTCCGTGAGTTCGAGCCCTGGTCGGGCTCTGTGCTGACAGCTCAGAGCCTGGAGCCTGCTTCCGATTCTGTGTCTCCCTCTCTCTCTGACCCTCCCCTGTTCATGCTGTGTCTCTCTCTGTCTCAAAAATAAATAAACATTAAAAAAAATTTAAAAAAATTCAGTAGACTAAAATCACCTATGCTCTTGAGGTAGCTAGAAGACAAGGCCCTGCTTGAGGAGTGGGAACTGCCTTCAACACATGGCTGTCTCCTTTTCAACTTATTTGTCATATTTGAAATGGAGTAAGTAAGATAGGAGGCCAAAGAGCACAGTGGAAAAACCTCTGAAAGACAGATTGAATCCCCCAGACTTTCAGGTCAGAGACAATAGAGATCCACAAGGCTCTCGATTGAAAGCCTGAGAGGGACATTCCTGAGGAAGAGATGAGAACCAGAAGACGAATGTAAGTTATGATAAGTAGAACCTAGCTCTTAATCAGCTTAGTCCCTGACTGCATGTAGGTTATCAGCCCTTTGCTGTGTCTGTTTAACAGAGACAAGGGAAACCCTTCTAGATAGAGGAAACTTCATCTGGAGTGTCTACAGTCTTTATACACAATATCCAACATGAAATAAAATAATTCTGGACATGAAAAGAGGTAGGCAAAAGCATAAGAGACTCTTAAAAACTGAGAACAAACTGAGGGTTGATGGGGGGTGGGAGGGAGGGAAGGGTGGTGATGGGTATTGAGGAGGGCATCTTTTGGGATGAGCACTGGGTGTTGTATGGAAACCAATTTGACAATAAATTTCGTATTAAAAAAAAAAGAAAAGAGGTAGGCAGATTTTTCCTTTAATTAAGAGAGAAAACTAACAATAGTGGCAGATTTACAAGTAATCCAGATACTAGAATTAACTGACAAGGAATTAAAAATTTTTCAACATGTAAAAGTAATTATAGGAAAAGATGGGCAAAATGGATGATGATTGGGGAATTCCAGCAGAGAATTAAAATCTATAAAACAGAACCAAAGAGGCATTCCAGGACTGTAAAAACATCATCTGAAATTAAGAACTCATTAGATGAGTTTAATAGTAGACCAGACATAGCATTAGGTGGCAAAAGTAGACTTGGAGATAGGTCATTAGAAAAATATCCAAACTAAAGCAAAGAGAGAGTAAAGAATTTAAAAATCTATAGAAAAGTGCAGGACACAGAGAAAAAGTCTAATATGTGCCTAATTAGAGTCCCAGAATGAGTGGAGAAAATAGGAAAGAAATAGTATTTTTAGAAGACAAAATGATTATAATTTTTTTCCAAAGCTTAATTGATCCTTTTACATCAGGTAGTAGTTAGAAGACGTGGGGAACAGATGTGAGTTCTCCTTTAGTAATATATAGTTGCATGTGGGTTTCAATATTATGGACCCAGCAAACAAAACATGTCCCAGACTCCTTTGAGAATCCATTTGCAGCACATGAAAGTGCTACAGGGTGTAGATGATAATGCGTTGCTCTGGAACAGTGCTCTCCAGTGGAACTTTCTGTGGAAATGTTCTGTAACTATGCTAACACATGTTGCTGTCAAGTGCTTGGAATGTGGCCACTGCAACTGAGGTGCTGGATTTTTAGTTTTATTTAATTTTCATTAATTAGCTACATGTGGCTAGCATATTAGAGGAGTTGTAGTTCTGATGGATTAGAGATACCCACAAAAGGAAGAACTAGAGACCAATAGGTAGAGAAAATGGTGCCCTGACCTTGAGAAATGAAAATAAGATTTAAAAAGGCAGAGAGAATGCAAGAGAGACTTCTAAGCTGAGCAAATAACCTGATGAAAGTATTAGATTATCTCACTAGTATAGACTGTGTACTGGGTAGCTGTACAAAATAAGTGAGTAAATAGTGTAGGGCAAGGTTAAGGAAAGTGTGTGTGGCTTTTGTGGTTTTAAGGACCGGTTATTTTTTGTAGGGCTTATTGTGAGGATATGTGCATGAGAGCCTGAAAAAGGTGGACTATTTAAGAACTTTAAAGGAACAGTGGATATAATGGGGCTTAAGGACTCAGCTGCATGGTTTTCAGTATTTAAATGTGATTTAGGTTTTCTCTGCATGTATACCTTTCTCTTGTTTCTTTATCGAACGGTTTCATTACTCTGCCGAACAGAGTGGGGCTTACTCTGTCTTACGTGTTTTTCTATCTCAAAGCTTGTGTTCTTAGGGTGATTTAGCTGTTCTTTGCCAGTCTACTTCTCTCATTTCTGTATCACATGGTTTCCTTTGTCTGTATTAAAGAGTAGAATCCATTCTGTAAATCTTTTTTCTACCTCCAAGCCTTTGCTTACTCATGTTTCTGTTCCCTCATACCTTCCTCTTGCATATATCTATTATTATAGTCTTATAATTTTACTTACTTGATTCGTTCAACAAACATGTTTTATATGCCTCCTGGGTACCAGGCTATGTCCTAGGCACTGGAGATACATCAGTGAACAAAACAGACAAAAGCCCCTGCCCTCGTGGACAGGTCTTCCCCAAATATTTGTGGGGCTGGAGTACAAGAATATAAATGGAAGCCCATACATGGCCCACCTCCAGAGCCCCTTTCAATCTTTGTTCTGTTCTGTACTCTTAGGGACATTCCTTCAAGAGGTGTACGCACTCTCCTCCCCATCACCCTTGCCATAAACAGTCTGCCCTTGAACCTAGAGAAAGAGGCCAGCACCAGCCCAGTACCTAAGATAGTTTGAGCAGGGAATTCTGGGGTCCCAGGTACTTGGAATAGGATCAAAAAGGGAGTCATAGTCTCCAAGTGGGCCCTATAGACTCCTCACCCTGTGGGGTTGGGGAGGCCACAGGAAGGCCAGAGCCAAACTAAGGGTTTGGCCACCAGTTGCCAAATTAAGGGTTTTGTTCACAGAGCTTACATTTTAGTTGGAAGAGGCAAACAACAAAACAAGTGAATTATGTGGAACATTAGAAGTTTATTAGTGCTCTGGAGTGAAATAAAGCTAGGGAGGGGAATAAGGAGAGTGTGTTCCTTTGTGTGTGTTTTGATTTTAAATAGGATGACCAGTAGAGATCTCTTTGAGAAGGTGACATTAAGCAAAGACTTTATTTAAGAGAGAGAGCAGCATTTTTCATTAGAATGAAAATGGGATGTTTGTATTAGACTGAACTAAAGTTGAATTCGTTGAGCTGAAGTAATGAGGTTGGGATTTATTGCATACCTACTAAGTGTCAAGTGTTATATTAGAGATTTTATATCTTTCATCCCAGTTAGTCCTTGTTCAATTCTAGAAGACATCATTCTCTAGACCTTACAGTTAGTAAGTAACAGAGTAAGGGTTTGTAGTCAGGTATAAGACTTCAAAGACTTGATGCTCTTTCCAAAGAGTAGATAAAGGCATAGTAATTATAGTCAAGAGCCATAAAAAAGTAATGCTACTACTTAGGTCAAAAATATCTTTCTGCTATTTAATGAAATAAATTGAATTTCACTGATGAAGCAATGAATTATTTGATGTATTTTACATTCATATGCCATTAATGATAACAAAAGTGGTCTTTTTGAAAAGGCAGTAATGTAAGAATGAAAAGATAAATTTTTCAGTTTATTTAGTTTAGATAATTTTTCAGTTTCAGGATATTTATTTTCAGTTGCATATTTAATGAGTATGTTGAGAATAAATTCCTCTTTCAAACTTGTTGATTTATTTATCAACATAATGGGGCTTAGCGCTTTCATTATCTTAATACACCTAACTCAGAGAGTGACTGCAACTTTACAGTATTTTGACTCATTTGTCTTAATTTAGCTAGAGTCAGGCTTTCCTATGTGAAGTACTATTTTCCTCAAACTGGGAGCTTACTAATAATTCCAATTTAAAAAGAGCTTGTGGCAAAAGGACTTTTCCAATTCTTGGCAATTTTGAAGTTCATTGCAATTTTACTGTGGATAGAAATCTTTCCAAAGGGGGGAAATCACTCTACAAAGGAAAATGTTCAATCCTTTTCTCTCATGTGACTTGAACATAAAATGATTTTAACAGCCATGTATGAATCTGGACATTATTCTTAGTTGTTTAGTATTTCAAAAGCAGTTTCAAGAGGGAATTGTTTTGCTTGTTTGTGATTCCAAATCAAATACACAGAGAGATTTGGAAGATTTGCAACAGGAAGTAATCTCAATTCTATGTAGCCACTAATCTTGTGCAGAAAAATTCAACTTTTATGAACAAAAGCAATCTCTTTTAAGTTACAAATACAAGCCAATGCGGCTTGTATTGTTTTGATAACTGAAATGAAGATGTTGATTGTAAGTTCAGTTTTTGAGTTGCATTCCTAGAATAATTTTAGAGTTGTCCTGGTCGTGAGAACTCTAATTTAACAGATTTCTTACTGTATAGGAAACTGTCTTCATATATGCTACTACGTTAATGGCATCTACATGGATCTCTAGAGCTTATATGGTCCTTTCCTATTTTTAACTTTACTTAATTCTGACAGTTCTGTAAGATTAATATTATTCCCATTTATGTGTGGATAAGTGAGAGGTTCAGAGGTTTACCTGAAATATCCAGTTTATAAGTGATAGGGCCAGTTTTAGAAGGCACGTCTTTTAACTGCAAATCTGGAGCCTTTCCAATCACATCACTGTCTTTTTGTGCTGGTTTTGCCTTTTTTTTTTTTTTTTTTTTTTTTTTTTTTTTTAGCTGGACATCACATTGTTGGCTCCAGTCAAGTTCACGATCAATGAAAATCTCTAGGTCTTTTTCATATATTGCATTTAAGTCAGGTTTTCGTCATCCTCATCTGTAACTGATATTTTGAACTTAAATACAGGACTTTGTTTATCCTCATTCATTTTCATCTTATTATTTTCTACTTATGGTTCTAGTGTTCTGACATCTTTTCAATCTTGAGTCTGATATCCAATTTATTTATTATTTCTTCCAGCTGTGTGTCAACAGCAGGTTTTATAAGTAGAATACCTTTGTGATTATAGAAGCCATCTAAGTAATCCCTTTAGTATTCTGTGTGCCTGTTTATTACATAGTTGGAACTTAATAAGTCATAATTGATTTTAAAAAAAGAGATTTTTGTACAGGGTAGGGAAAGAAAACCCACGTGTAATCTTTTACAGAAAGAAAAAAAAATACCTTCATACCTTCATTGTAACTACTCAGTTATTTCTTTTGGACATAAGTATTCCAAGATTACTGTAGAACAGTTGTGGTTCTCATGTTTTGATATTTTTATAAATAATATTTTTTATGGTGAATAAAGTGGTTAACTATTTCCTTTCACATCTGAATCTATTCTCAGTATTTTAGGAATCCATTGCTTTATAATTCTGGCTTCTGAAATTATCCTACTGTCACTAAGCCTCAAGAATTTCTCTATAGGGGGCCTAAAGAAAGGAAATGTAGTTGTGACAAGGGCTATGACACTTATTCTGTAACTGTATTTACATAACAAGGAAAGGTTTTTACTTAGTTGTATGTCAACAATAAAAATGACACTGCTTTCTGGGGCCCCTGGGTGGCTCAGTTGGTTAAGCGTCCAACTTTGGCTCAGGTCATGATCTTGCAGTTTGTGAGTTTGAGCCCTGTGTTGGGCTCTGTGCTGACAGCTCGGAGCCTGGAGCCTGCTTCAGATTCTGTGTCTCCTCTCTCTCTTCCCCTCTCCTGCTCAAACTCTGTCTCTATCTCTCAAAAATAAATAAATATTTTAAAAAATGACACTGCTTTCTAAAGAAATGTTTATTTTTGCTAAATGTGAGACTGAGAAAACATCAGTTGTCTGTAGTAAATAATTATTGTATATTTTTTCAGAGTGTGGGACGCTAAAGTGGTCGAAGCCACCCACAGGGACTATCACTATCTGGGTACCATGGAAATGATCCTAGCCAGCCACTTAGCATTCATTTACCTTCATGGTCTTGCTGTACTCTTTACAACTCATTATGGGCAATTAGTTTATAATTCTTTATAAGCAATAACTCTGGTGAAATGAAAGAAATGTATAAAGAGATAATGTTAATTGTTAGTACTGGTTTTGCAGATAGAAATAAAAGTTTTTGATAATGTTACTAGAGTAATGATGTGGTGCAATATAAACTTTACGAAGTTCATTTTATTAACAAAATGTATTTTAATGGCTTTATCATTTGCTTTAATTCTATATGTATAGAATTAATAAAGTCCAGAAAGGGCTAGTTATATTTTAGTGGATCTCATGATGGAAAATGTATAATAGTAGTTGTATTCATGTGGATTCAGGAGGATATTGGATTATAGTTCCATCATCCATAATCAAGAGCCACTTTCTTACACTATTTCAAATAGTGTTTGATCTTTTACATTTTCACATTTCTTTTTCAATTTTGTGAATTTTTATGCTTAAAATGGAAGATATCAAACTCCAGTTGTTTAATTTTGTAAACAAATTAAACATAATTTTTAGTGGTATGGGAACTGGAGCTCTCATAGACACCATTAGAAGGATGTAAACATGTCACTCTGGGAACATGTGGGGAATAAGCTTAGAAATTCCCTGGGCTTACACCAATTACAAAGCCTTAGGTTGCTCTCACCCAAGCTTGGGTAAACTGAATAAGAACCCTAGAATAGAGTAGGGAGGGGTAAAGGACCCCAGATTAAAGTTGGGAGGGACCAAGGCCCCCAGGATAGAGAGGGAGGGGCAAAGGCCCCAGAATAGAGAGGGGGGCAAAGGCCCCCAATATAAAGGTATATGAGGTAATCAAGATTAGGCATTCAGGGCGAAAACATCCCCCAACTTAGTAGTATAGCAGAGAGCTGCTTTCACAGGAAGGAAGGACCAAATTAGGTAAATAGGTATATAGGGCTATAGATTCCAGGGCTGAAGCTACCCAGAGCAGAGCTGATTAGCAAAAGAAAAGGTGTCTTATTAACCCTGAAGTTATTTGCCCCATCTGTCTTATCTCTTAGGCTAGCTAAGATAAACAGACATGATGCCTCCTGTCCTGCCGTTAACAACCATCTAACCATCTAACCATCTGCCCATCTACCAGGCGCCAGGATTTTGTTTTATATTGACCCAAACCCCAAATACCATATATCTTCAAAACCCCCTTTTCTCTCATGCCCGTGAGTTAATGTTCACAGATTCATTGTCTCTTTGTGCATGCCCATCACATTTGTAAGCCGTCTGATTTTAATAAATATGGAGCAAGGACCCTTATTCGGGGCTCTTGTCTTTTCCCGGACATTAGCCATGTCTCGCTTTTAATCCTGCGTCCCGCTTTCTTGCTGGCCAAGAAAGAACTTTAGACTTAGAGTCTACAAAAGGAACACTTGCTTTTATGAAGCAACTGGATTAATCTAATTCCTTTTAAATCATAGTCTGTATTTCACTGCCATTATCTTTGTAAACATCTAACTGAGTTAATGCAGTGATCTCTCTGAATGTATAATACTTAATTGCTGAATATGAAATAAAAAGTTGTGCTGTTTTAGACTATGAACTGTATCAATCAATATTTTGTAAGTAATGTTCCAGATAATGTAGTTTTTGAAGTATTAAATTTTTGAATTGTTGAAGTCCTCTTTAATATTTACTCATCTGAAATTTCTTAAAATTTTTTTTTAATGTTTATTTTTGAGAGAGAGAGAGAGAGAGAGAGAGAGACAGAGCACAAGGAAGGGAGGAACAAAAAAAAAGTGAGACATAGAATCCGAAGCAGGCTCCAGGCTCTGAGCTGTCAAAACAGAGCCTGATGTAGGGCTCGAACCCACAAACCGTGAGATCATGACCTGTGCTAAAGTTGGCCGCTTAACTGACTGAGCCACCCAAGTGCCCCTCATTTATCTTAAATTTAAACATCTTTTTCTGAAAGGGATTTGACATCTCAATTTGGAGATATCTGCAAGTTATAACTAAATGTCATTATATATCAACTGTAATTACTGAAATTTGCATTGTCCATATAGATTACTTTGTTCTGAAATTAATTTCTTTCCCTAAATCAGCCACTGGTTTTATGTTTGCAGAGTACATTTCCAAAACTACTTCCTTGACGTCCTTTTTAGTGGTTGAGAATTAAATTTCGCTTTCTGATTTTCTCCTACTTATGATCTTTGAAGATAAATGTGAGCGTTTATTTTGAATATTGGACCATTAAATCTCTTGGTCACATCTTCCTAGAATGATATATTTGAATCATCTTTCTTATTTTCCTAAATATTTAAGTATTCACATCTTCTGGAGTCTCAAATTGATTTTTCTAAACTGTTACAAAAATTTTTTAAATGTGCATAAAGGTGGTATTACTAAAAAGAACAAAAATGCCAGTTGTAGCAAAGAATGAGTTTGCAGATTATGAAACATCAAGTGTTAAAAGTTCCCAGTGAATAATGGGATTTTTAAGGGCAACTAAAAAAATATTTTAGCAAGAGAGTGAGCAGGGAAGAGGGGCAGAGGGAGAGAGTGAATCTTAAGCAGTCTCCGCACTCAACACGGAGCCTGACATGGGGCTCGAACTCACAACTCTGGGATCATGACCTGATCCAAAATCAGGAGTAGGACACTCAACTGACTGAGCCACTCAGGTGCCCCAAGGGAAATTTTTATGATCTCTTGATTAATATAGAGTATATTTCTATTTAGATGAAAAAATAAATCAAAATAAATCAAAATAAATTGTATACTTTCTTCTTTCTGTTACTAGATGAAGCAAACCTTAATTAGATCCCAGTTTGCTTGTACTTATAAAGAGGACTGCATAATAAGCAAGGATAAATGGAATGATGTTAATTCAGCATCAGAGCCTTTGTATGTACTTCGCATGGAAAATGACCTTTCTGGTAATTGACCTTATTTGAGTAATTAAATAACAATTTAATTCTAGTGTATTAATTAGTTTTAACTTAAATAAAACTAGATTTTGTTTTGAAAAGTATGAAATGTGAAATGTAAAGTTTATATTTTTAAGACCTGAGTTTATTTAAAAAGTTATATCTATGTACAAATCTAGGAGGAATAGGACACAGTTTGATTCAACTAAATGTATTTAAGAAATCACTTGTAGTATTTAAGGGTTAAGTGTCTTGCATTCAAACAAAGCAAATATTTGTTTGTATGGGTAAAAAGTGATATGGGGAAAATGAAAATTAATGTGATAGTAATATGGCTGTATTTGCTAATCATGTAATTTATGGTGTTATGTGATTGCAAATCAAATTTTTGAATATTCTTTAGTGAATTTTAAACTTTATTGTAAAATTTTCATAGGTAATAATACTAAATATTATGTAATCTCTTTCCTCTTTTCATCTTGCATAACAGAAGGTGTAAATTCATCTGTTAGAAGACCAACAGTTGGAACGAGTTCTGGAAATGTTCATCTGGACAGAAGTAAAAGTGAAAAAGTTGCAAGGAAATCAAGTAGTCAGACAGGAAATAAAAGCTCAAAGAGGAAACAGGTGGATTTAGATGATGAAAATAATCTTTGTGATAGTGGAAATGAACCATCTCAACATAAAAATTTTAAAATACCTAAGACATCAAACAATTTCCAGAACAAATTGTGTGGCAAAATAGCTAGAGTAGCAAAAAGCAACAACTGTACAGGCAAGGACAAATTGATTACTGGCCAGACAAAGTTAACTCAATATTTTAGACTATGAATTTGTTTTTTATTTGCTTTAGATTTCTGTATATATTAAACCATTCACCAAAGGCATCTACTTAATTTTTAAGAGATCAAGGTATAGGGGCGCGTGGGTGGCACAGTCGGTTAAGTGTCCGACTTCAGCTCAGGTCATGATCTCGTGGTCCATGGGTTCGAGCCCCACAACGGGCTCTGTGCTGACAGCTCAGAGCCTGGAGCCTACTTTGGATTCTGTGTCTCCCTTTCTTTCTATCCTCCACCACCCATGCTCTGTCTCTGTCTCTCTCTCTCAAAAATAAGTAAACATTAAAAAAAATTAAGAAAGAGATCAAGGTATAAGTTATGATTCTTTATTATATTGGTCTGAAGTGTATATAAGGTTAGTATGTTAAGCATTTAAAAATACTCATAAATCATAATTATGCAGAATATTCACAAAGTTTAATGCACAGATAAAGCATATCATTTGTTACAGATTTATTTACTTTATTTTAAAACAGACATTTTAAATAATACAAGTCATAGTAACATTAAGGGCTTTTTCCTGGACAGACAATTAAATGATTTTGTTTTCTTCAGGAAAGATGTGGTCCAGCAGGTTTCAGACTTGCCAACAAGGTCGATAGACTCTTCCCAGCATGCACCTGAGCACTGAAGGAATAAAAAAGTTTAAATTGTCTAAAGGACTATTATTATCACACAAAATTTATTAGAAGTAAGAGAATGGATCTTATACAGCTAATTCTGAGTAAGTCAGTATTACAATAACTCTTAAATTCTTTTTAATCCCACATCTGTGGCAGGGGGCATTTAATGTCAAGTGTAATTGAACCATGGTCTTACTTGATTTTGTTAAGATTGGATCCAGATCCACTTAAAGTCAGAATTCTCTTTTATAGTATTAAGATGTAAGAATTGAATTTTAAAAAGACTACTCACTGTCAAAATCTCTCCTTCCTATAGGAAATTTAGCTGAGTTTTCTTCATCCCCAATTTCTCTCTTTTCTTGTGTTGATTCAGTATTCTGAACTCCATTCTCAGCTGGAAAAGCTACAGATCCTTTTAGTGCCAGATAAGGTTTTATAGCCAGATTCAGTGGCAGACCATGATTTAAGAAATTATGTTTGGAGCCTGTGTTCTGTAAAGAAAAGGTTGATTTGTGTTTTAGCTGTCTTATTGGGAATAGAACTATAATATAGTTGTATAGTATTCTCACTGGTCATTTCAAAGATGGCTCTGTACTGTTTTGACTCTTTAAAAATACATTAGATACAGGTTTTTGGGAAAAACCTTTTGGATAAGAGGTGTTGTCCAGAATGAAAAAACCACCTGCTATGGTACGAAATTTCGTCAGTTGTCCTAAAGCATAATGTGACTGCTTGCATATATTTTTATAAAATTTTACTTTCAAAAGCATTGTAAACATCATTCAGATTTCCACTGAAAAAAGGATAAGTCCCATTGCCACTTACCTTTGAATTTTTGTTTTCCTCATCGTTCATGAAACTGCTCTCATCATTTTTATATTGTTCCAGAGAAGGAACGACGACTGATTTTTGAGGAGTATCATCCTTCTGAAAAGCTTTCCCCAGCCTGAATGTATTAAATACCATGTCATCTTCTAAATTTCTTATGGACTTGGATGCTGAAAGTAAAATGCCTTGAGAAAACAGAGAAAAAGTTAGTATTAATATGTAGGAAGAGAGACTCATTTTTGCCATTCTTAGTTTGATGTTTGCATAGAGTCAAATAAAAGTATGTAAAGTGAAGGAAAATTTCTCAAGTCAACCTGCTTTGAAAGTGATTCCTACCTTTATATATTTTCCAGTTTGAATAGAAAACACTTCAAAGACGTAGACTTTCATCATTCTAGAAATGACTCATCAGATAGAGGCTAACCTCTTGTATAGCTGCTAATACCTACATTGTTTTGGTTTTAGTGGCATATTGTTTATTTTGAGTGTGTATTTTCTCAGAATCTGATTAAGATCCTTGGTAGAATGCTTTCTGTTGAATAGATTACAGTCTCTTGAAAGTGGATTGTTATTAAGGAAGACCATGGGACACCAGGCTCTCCATACTCTTACTGTTTTCTTCTCTATATTTTCTGATTAGGCATGGTATTAAAGCTAAAGTTATTTTATTTAAGGATGATAAAGGTTTTATTTACTTTTAATCCTGATTAAATTGAAGTAGTCTTCCAAAAGGATTTTCTTTCATAAATGCTCAGTTTAGTTTTTGGTAATTAAAGTATATATGCCTGTCAGTGTGAACAAAAAGTCATTCATGCCTTATCAAAAATTGGCTTGTCATTGTGTTTTATCTCTGCATTTACAAGAGGATATTAATTATGAATTTAACAATGAATAAGAAGTCCATGAAAAGAGTATTTATGTGTTCTATAAATATTAATTTTGGGTGAATATGTTGTATAATGGTTAATTAAACATTTTGCAATTAAGTTCTCATTTTGACCCCTCCAAGTAGGAGAATACATTCTTGTATTTGTCTTTTGGTACATATGTGCAAAAATTTTCTAGGGTATATTCCTAGGTGTGGAATTAGTCATGGAATACACGTGTTCAGCTTTACTAATGCCAAAATGTTTACAGAATAGTGGTAGCCAATTACCTGCCCACCAGCAGGGGTTTGACAATTCCCATTGCTCTATGTCCTAACCAATACTTGGGTATCTTATTGTCCTTTTAATTTGTATTTCTCTAATTAACAAAGAAGTTGAATGTCTTTTCATATATTTATGAGCCATTTGTCATTCCTCTTATGTAAAATGCCCCTTAAAAAAAATCTTTGTCCATGTTTCTTTGGGTTGTCTTTTTCATAGTGATTTATGGGAGTTCTTTATATCCTAGATGTTATTGTTAGTTACATGTGTTTTATATATTTTTTCTCATTTTGTGACTTGTCTTCTCAACCCCTTTATGGTTCTTTTGGTGCACCAAACTGCTAAATTTTATTGTTTAAAAATTTTTCCCTCATAATATGATTAGTACTTTCAACATGTTTTTATTTAGAAATCTTTCCCAACCCTGAGATCATTATCATATTTCTATACATTCTAAAGCTGAAATGTTTTGACATTGACATTTAGGTTCTTAATTCATCTGAAATTTTGTGTATGATTTAGAATAGAGATAAATTTTACTTTTTCCAAATGTTTTTACATATTTCTTGAATAATTTGTCCTGTGTCTACTAATCTGCACTGCTGTCTCTGCAGTATAGCAACTTTCTGTATACATGTGTGTCTCTTTCTGAACTCTTCTTTCACTGCCAAATCAACAATCTTAATTATTATAATTCTAAAATAATTTTTGATATCTGGTAGGTCAAGTTTCCTAGCTGCCTGCTCACCCACCAGTTTTTCTTCTACAGCAGTTCCTTGGCTATTGTCCATTTCTTTTTCATATAAATCTTAACATCATCTTTTCAAGTTCTGTGAGAAACTTTGGTGGGATTTTGAAGGGAATAGTATTAGTTCTGTGGATTAATTTTAGAGGGTAATTGACACTTTTAGGATAATTCATTTTCTTATCCATGGACATGGTACTTTTCCATATTTATTTAGATCTTCTTTAATCTTTTAATAACATTTACTATTTTCTTCATAAAGTTCTTACATGTTTTTGTCGAAAGGATTATAATTCTTTATGATTATACTTAAACTATTTTAGTTATTATAAATGGTATTTTTAAGAAATTTACCTTTTCTAATGTTATTGTTGGTTATAGACATGCATTTGGCTTTTGTGTAGTGCTCTTATAAACAAAAAACTTTCTAGATTCTTTTTAATTCAAATAGTTTATAAATGTATTAATTCTTTGGGGTTCTCCATGAAGACAATTGATATAAAAAATAAAATAATGGCATTTTATTACCTCCTTCCAAGCCCTTCTGTATTTGTATGTGTGTGTGTGTGTCTTTCTTCTGTGTGTCTGTCTGTGTAAGCATGCACACTAATACTGACCAAAACCTCCAGTAAATGTTGGGAATAGAGATAACAGACATCTTTGCAGTATGACTGATTTTAGAGAGAATGCTTTTAATGTTTTGCTGATGATCATATCATTTTTCTCCTTCGATCTTTAGTAAATGAAATGAACAGATTTTTCTCATGTTAAATCAACCATGTGTACATGAAACAAACCTTTTAAAAATATAATTGGAGTCAATATGGTAGTATTTGATTTAGTACATTTTACGTTTATTATCATGAGTGAGATTGATATGTACTTTCTCTTTCTTATGTTGCCTTTGTCTGGCTTTAAGGTTATGCTAGCTTCATAAAATGAACTGGGGAATATGTTTATTGCATTTCTTTTCTCTCCTGTAAAAACTATTTGAGTATGGTGTTTTCTTGCTGGGATTTTTTTTTTTATAACGATGAATTCACTTTGTTCAGTGACTGTAGGAGTATTCAGCTTCTCTGTTTCTTGTTAAGTTTGTTTCAGGAATGTGTATTATTATAGAATTTGTCCATTTCACTAAAGTTTTCAAATTTGCTAGTATAAAGTTATTAATAATATTTTCTTCTAAGTATTTTAATTCTTGCTTCATCTATAGTTATATTTTATTCTAATTATGTTTACTTGTAGTCTTACAGTCTCTGCCTGTCTCTCTTTCATCCCTCTGTTTTGATCAGGCTTCCTAGAAGTTTATCAGTTTTGTTAGCCTTTTCAAAAACAAACTTTTGGTTTGTTGCTCTTTATTATATTTTTCTATTTTATTAATTTCTGCTGTTTATTATTTTGGGGGGGGATATTTTTTAATTTTTATAAGTTCTTACATTAGAAGAATAAATCATTAATATTTAGACTTTAAGAAAATAAGCTATATGTTTCCTTTTATGTATCATTTTTGCTAATTCCTACAATTTTGATAAGTGAATATTCAGTGCTTAATTCTAAGTTTTTATTATTTTCATTATTTCTTCTTTGACCCCTAAGTTACTTAGGTACTTTTAACATTCCAAATATATGGGAATTGAAATTTGGGGGCAGGGGCTACCAATTTTCAACAAAGTTGTGTCAGAAGTCTTGGTCTATAAATTATAGAGTATTTGAAATCTAGATTCAACAATATGTAATGATTTTTAACTGTTTTTGACATACAAATACAAATTTCATATAGTTCAACATAGAGAAACTTGCCTTATGGCCTATAATATCTTCACTTTACATAAAAGTTCTGTCTATTCTTGAAAAGACTATGCATACATTATTGTTGAGATCAGGGTTCTATAAGTCTCCATAAGATGACACATGATAATATGTTGTTTAAATCTTAGATGTTTTATTCATTTTTTGTCCACATGAACTATCTATTATAGAAAGAGATATTCACAAATCACTACAATGGACTTATCTAATTCTTTTTGTAGTTTGCAATTTTTGCTTTATTTATTTTGAGCTTATGTTATTAGGACACTCAAATTAGAAATTGTTTCATCTTGCTTATAAGCCAAATCATGTATCATGACCCTCTGCAGCATTAATAATGTGTCTATTACTGTTATTTTTCCTGTATCTTTATGTTTTAGATATACCTATTGTAAATACCATGTAGCTAAGTTTGGAATTTTTAGTCTGACAATTCTGTCTTTTACTTAGAGACTTTAGTCTATTTATATTTATTCTGTTTACTGAATTACTGAGATTCATTACCACTGTCTTCTTTTATGATTTTTATTTGTTCTAATATGTTTTCCTCACCCCACCCTCCCTTTCTTGCCTTCTGGTTAAATTTAATCTATTTTTTGTTCTTTTAGAGGCAACCCTAGACATTTTAATATCATCTTTAGTTATTTATGTTTTAGTTAATCTGTATTTCTGCATTTCTCCCAAATAAGGTAAACACCTTCAAATCCTTAGCTCCAGTTACCATTATTCCTAATTTATATGCTATTATGTTATTTTTTTAATGTTTATTTATTTTTGAGGGAGAGACAGAGTCGCATGGAGGAGGGGCAGAGAGAGACACACAGAATCCGAAGTAGGCTTGAGGCTCTGACCTGTTAGCACAGAGAGTCTGATGTGGGGCTCGAACTCACCAACTGTGAGATCATGTCTTGGGCTTAACTATCTGAGCCACCCAGTCCCCCCATTGCTATTATTTTCTAAGATTTAAGTTCTGTCTTGATTTTTTTTAATGAAATAGAGACTATTCTGTTGTTTTATGCAGTTAACTCTTGTTTAGATTTACCTGCAAGCTTACTTTTTTTTCCTCACCATTCCTTTTTACATCTGAGATCTTTGTTTGGTAATTGTCTTCCTTCTGAAATACAAGTTTCTGAAGTATACTGAGTTAGATGCTAACTTAGTGAGGGTCTGTTAGTTATGAACTAAGTTTTGTTTTGTTTTAGTTAAATGTATTTTGCTGTTCTTAAAAAATGGTGTCCGTGTCTATACAGTCATTTATTTGACTATTATTTTCTCTTAGTACATTATTATTTCAGTTTCTGGTTTTCATTGTTACTAGTGAGCTATCAATGCTGTCGGTTTTAATCATGATGTCTTTATAGGTAATCTCTATTTTCTGTCTGTCTGCTTTTAAAATCTTCTCTTTGGCTTTGATGTTCTGCAGTTTCACATGATGTGTCTGGGTTTGGATTTCCTTTAATTTATGCTTAGATTCTTGAATCTGAGGTTGAGTGTTTCTTATGAATTCTGGAAAATTATTAGTTATTATTCCTTTGAATATTGCCTTTCCCTTTTCTGGAATTCCCAATATAATATTGGGCCTCTGTGCTTACTTTGTCCTCTATTTCTTGTAACCCTCTCTTTCCTAGTTTTTCTTTCTGCCTCTGTGCATTTTAAATAATTATTCAGAGTTATATTCCAGCTTACCAGTGCATTTTCACTTATATCTAATCTGCTGTTTAATCTGTGTTGAACTTTTAATTTCTTATATTTTTTATTTTTAAAAATTCTTTTTGGTTCCTTTTCATATCTGCCTGGTCAGTTTAAAAATGGTTTTCCATTTTTAAAAATTTGAAATCTTTTATTGCTTTAAATCTATTCTTAAACATTGATTTTATATTTGTATAAAATATATCTAGTATCTGCTATCTTTGTCTGTTTGATTCTATAGTTTCTTATTTCTGCTTATCCCTAGTTCATGGTGTCTTCTTCATGTGTTTAGTGAATTTTCATTTTTTGTATATATTCATTGAACTGTATCCAAAGGAGTTCTTGAAATTCTTGTGTTGGCTTCTGCCAGGCCCCTAGAGCACTAGCAACCCAGGGCCACTTTAAAATTTCTGCTTGAGGCTTTTCAGGCCACAGCATCAGTACAAATACCAAACTAAGTCAGTATGCCTTTGTCATTAGGAATTCTCAGGACAGTATATATTTTTTCTCCACCCGCCCCATCTCCCTCCCTTGTTTTCTTAGAGCCATTCCCAACATAGACTTGTTTCCTTCTACAGGCTGGATTTTTTTTTGGTCGTTTACTTCCTTATAGGGTTCCCAGCTTTATGTGGGATTTTCTGATCTGAGCTCTCATTTTACTTGGGTCCTAAGGTTTGTCTTCTGTCCCAGCATATGTGGGTCATTAAAACCAGGTGCTAGGCCACCAGGAATTCACAGAATCTCTCAGAGCAAATGTTGTCTGTAACCCTTGTTAAGTCCTGTGGAATTTTTTTTCTTTTCTAGCTTCGTATGGTTTCCCTTATTTTACCACCCGTCCAGCCATACTTTATAAAAGATGTTTTTGTCAAGCATTTTGTCAAGATGTTTTTTACTGAGAGGTGGTCTCTACATAAGTAGTCTGCCATATCACTGGAGTTGGATATATCACTTCATACTTTAGTATAAAATTCTCTCTGCAAGGGAATCTTTGTGCAAAATGTATATATAATGCATGCTAAATTATATCCTTTTAACTTTTGTGTTATAGGGCTATATGTCACATTCTTCAATGGTACTGTTTAATATTCTGATTTCTGTAAGTATGTTTTGTTAGAGATGGAAAGAGCTGCTAATTCTTTTGGGGACTACTTAAATTTTATTAGGGATATGTTTTCTGAGAGCATTTATAATAAAAGACTCTGAACTCCTCTGACTTTGTTCTTAGAGCTTTCTTTATCTTTTTAATGTTAGTTGTGCCTTGATTTTCCCCAGGGTTTGAACCTGCTTTGGAGGTGCTATTTAATCTACAAAAGTCCTTGTTAATGGTAATTTTTTTTTAGCTGCTATTCTAGAAGTATAATAAATATTTATAATTATGTATTTTGTGTTAAATTTTCACTGCATGAATTGATTTGGCTGATCTTCACCCAAAATTGGGACCAAATTCAAACCATTTAAACAGTTTAGAAAAGTTAGTTAATGTTTTCCTTTATTTTGTTTAAATTGTCTTACACTCTGAACAGTATGAGGTTTTCCCATAATCATTTAATTATGGAGATAGTTTCCAATTTTCTTAAATGATAACTTTTTTTTGAAACATTGGTTACTCTGACGTGCAGTGGAGCATAGTAGATTTCTTTTCCATTGATGCTGAAAATGAAGTGTCCCCAAGTGGTAGAAAGGAACTTTGAAGAAGAAAAACTCTTGCCAGATAGACTTGGGTGGTTCAGAAAACCTTGGAAAGGCAAAAGGTTTATATCAAATGTGATCTTCATTTTCTGAAGAACTACTAACACCATGTATTTGTAAGCTGCTTTATCAAATTTTTCTTTTCTCCAGTTACAGATCTTTCCCATACGATGCCAGTTAAGTGCAGTGCAAACCGAAGGGATTGGTTATTGTTTTATTGAGAACCCTGAATTTCTTAATGGCTAATTTAATGAATCTAACAGCCAAGATTGCTCAGTTATTACCAAAAGATATAAGAAAACTTAAATTCCTCCTCAAATTTATACAGTGAATAATCCATATACCTCTACCTAGATTCTACCATTAATATTTTACTATACCTGTTTTATTATCTACCCATCTTTCTATCTCTCCATTAATCATCTTATTCTTTTTTTTTTTTTAGGTTTATTTATTTATTTTTGAGAGAAAGCGAGAGAGTGAGCGAGTGAGCATGAGCAGGTGAGGGGCAGAGAGACAGAGAGAGAGAGACAGAGAGAATCCTAAGCAGGCTCCATGATGCTAGTGTGGCTTCAACTCATAAACCTTGAGATCATGACCTGAGTGGAAATCAAGAGTTAAATGCTTAACCTGACTGAGCCATCTAGGCACCCTAATCATCTTATTCTTCTAATGCATTTCAAAATACATGTATCAATATATTTTCTACTAAATACTTCAGTATGCATATCATTAAGTACAATTTAATATTTGTTTACAAATTTTTAAGTTAAAATTTTACAAAAAATGTACAATTTGTGCATTTGGTAAGTTTTGACAAATCTATATATCTATGTAACCCAAACTCCTTTCAAGGTAAGATATTGCCATCACCCTGGAAAGTTATCTCTTGCCTCTTCATCATTAACTGCCACCACTCTCCCATCTCCATGCCTTACCCCAATTCTGTGTCTGAGGCCATCTTTGTTCTGATTTTTTGCACTGTGAATCAGTTTTGCCTGTTCTGGAATCACACAGTATGTAGTCTTTTGTGTAAGTCCTCTTTCACTTAGCATGTTTGACATTCATCTATGATGAATCTATGATGTGTGAATTAATAGTTCCTTCCATTTTATTACCATTGTTTGAATAAATCACAGCTGGTTTATCCATTCTCCTTTTGATAGACTTTTGAGTTGTTTGGTTTTTAGTTTTTGCTGTTATAAATAAGGCTTCTATGAACATTTTTGTACAAGTCTATTTGTGGACATGTTTTTATTTTCTTGTGTAAATACCTAGGAATGGAATTGCTGGGTCATAGGGTATGTATATTTGATATTATAAGAAATTATCAGATTGGTTTTTTTTAAAGTAATTCTACCATATTACACTTCAACCAAGAATTTATTAGAGCTTCAATTGCTCCACATCCTCACCAACATTTGATGTTGTCAGTCTTCTTAATTCTAGTCATTTCAATAGATGAACATGATATCTCATTGTGGTTTTAATGTGCATTTCTCTGTTAATGATGCTGAGCACTTTTCATGTGCTTATTAGCTATTCACATACTTGTTTTGTGAGGTGTCTGTTTAAATCTTTTGCTCTTTTTTTGTGGGAGGGATTTTTTTTTAATTGTTGAGTTGTAACAAGTTTTTAAATATCCTAAATTCAAATCCTTTGCTTTGTGTTTGTGTGTGTGTGTGTGTGTGTGTGTGTGTGTGTGTATTTTTTCTCTCTCTTGACTATTCATTTTCTTAGTTGGGTGTTTAGATGAACAGAAGTTTCTAATTTTGATAAAATTTATCAATTCTTTCCTTTATCATTACTTTTTGTGTCCTAAGAAACCTTTGCTTACCTCAAGACACAAAGATATTCCCCTATACTTCCTCTAAAAACTTTATGGTTTTAGCTTTTACATTTAGGTCTATGGTCCACCTCAAATTAGTTTTTGTGTATGATGTGAGTATGAAGTAGGGTTTTATTTTCCTTTTTATATATGGATATACAGCTGTTTAGGTACCATTTGTTGAAAAGATTTTCTTACCCTCATTGTGATGCTTTGGTGCTGTTTTTAAAAACTAAGTGACCAAAAGTACATACCTATTTTGGGATCCTCGAATTTGTTCATCGATCCAATTGTTTATTCTTTTTGCAGTACCATATTATCTTGATTACTATAGCTTTATAGTAATATTGGAGTCAAGAGTATAAGTGGCGCAAATTGGTTCACTTTCAAAACTGCTTTGGATATTTTATTTCATGTTTATAATTATAAAATTGTAGTGTACATTCTTTTATCACTCTGGAATTAAACCAGAAGTTATTAATAGAAAAATAGTTAAGGCTATCTACAGATATTTACATATTATGCAACACACTTTTGAATAATGTATGGTTCAAGAAGGCAAATGCAATAGAAATTAGAAGATACTTTGAACTGAAGATAACAAAAATATGGCAAAAGATGGGGTTTAGTTATGCAGTGCTTATAGAAAATATATAGCTTTAAATGCATATTTTAGAAAATAAAAATAATTGAAAAATTAATTATCTAAGCTTATGTCTTAAGGAATTAGTAAAAGAACAGCAAAGTAGACTCAAAGAAAATAAAAGGGAGAGGTTACTAAATATAAGAATAGGGATCAATAAAATAGAAGGCAGTCATAGAATAGAAAAATTTTATGAAGTTAAAAGAATAATAACTAATGACTTGTTGGCAAGACCATTTAAGAAAGAAAGACAAAAGAGAACATTGCTATAGATCTTACAGATATTACAAAAGATAATAAGTGAATATTATAAACAACTTTTTGCCAATAAATTTAGATGAGATGAATGAGGGGTTGGCAAACTCCTTCTGCAAAAGGCCAGATAGTAAATAGTTTAGGCTTTGGGGACTGTATGGTCACATCTATTCAGCTCTGCCTTTGCAGCATGAAAGCAGCTGTGCATAATGATTCAAAACTGGGTATGGCTGTGTCCCAATAAAACTTTATGTACAAATACAGATAGCCTGAGGGACATAGTTTGCTGACTCCTGAGACAGACAAATGCTGTAGGAAAAAAAGACGTTAAGACTGCCACAAGAAATAGGAAATCTAAACATTTCTGTATCTACTAAATAAATTGAATCCATAAATTAAAACCCTTTGTCTCAAAGAAAACTCCAGGCCCAAATGGCTTCATTGGTATATTCTTCCAAGCAATAATACCAATCTTACAAAAATTCTATCAGACAATAGAAAAAGAGGAAACAGTTTCTGTGGTAGCTTTGTAATCTATCACCTTACCTAGGCTGAACTATATTTTCCAAAATTTCCTTCCCTTTATCTGTATGTTTCTAGTTGGGTTCTGACCACCCAGAACCCAACTAGAGTTCCACAAGAGACACAAGAGACATTTTGTAAGAGATTTAGAGGACAGAAGTGTGAATCAGCATTCATTTAGCTTACACATTATTCTGCTTACCTGCTGGCTCATCTGGTTGGCTTAGGCAGCAGTCAGTTTTTCTAACTCCTGGGACGTGTGCATGCGTGTGTGTGTGTGTGTGTGTGTGTGTGTGTGTGTGTGTGTGTGTGTAGTTCTGTGATAAAGGGCACTAGCTTTCCTACAGGACATATCAGATACAGCAAGATCAGATATGAGTTTCAGTCTGTTTTCACTGTTTTCAACTCATGCGTATGGGTTCCAGCTTCTCCTGTTCTTCCTTACTTTACATCTATCTTCCCTCCCAACTGTCTGCCCTGGGGACTCCAGTATTGGATGCTACACTCTTATGGAGAATGCCCAGTTAGATTCCACAATTGCAGGAGACCAAATCCCTATAACAAATCCTATATATGTGTGTGTGTGTGTGTGTGTATGTATATATGTATACATGTTTGGTTCTGTTTCTCTGAATCCTGCTATTTCCCCAGCTCTTACTTTGAGTCTAGCATAAACTTGGCACTAAAACCTGACAAAGATATTACAATAAGAAAAAATTGTAAGCCAATCCTTCTCATCAACAAAAATGTAAAAATTCTAGGGGTGCCTGGGTGGCTCAGTCAGTTGAGTGTCCGATTTCAGCTCAGGTCATGATCTCACGGTTGGTGGGTTCGAGCCCCGCGTCGGGCTCTGTGCTGACCGCTCAGAGCCTGGAGCCTGCTTTGGAGTCTATGTCTCCTTCTCTCTCTGCCACCCCCCCCCCCCCCCCCGCTCATGCTTTGTCTCACTCTGTTTCTCAAAAATAAATTAATGTAAAAAAAAAAAACAATTTAAAAAAATGTAAAAATTCTAAACAAAATATTATCTAGTAGAAACTAGTTATGTGGAAAGAATCATAATTCTTGACCAGGTGAGGTTTACTTCAGAAAAGTAGACTGGTTTAACTTTAAAAAAAAAATCAGATTTACCACATTAAATTAATAAAGGAGTAAAAACGTGATCATCTCAATAAATGCAGAAAAGCACAGTGATCAGCTGTGCCAAATGCAACTGGGTGAGATAAGAACTGAGAATTCATCTTTGATTTGGCCGTGTGGATAGTCCTTGGTGACCTATATGAAGTTTTAATGATGCTGGTAGAGACCAAACCCCGGTAGGAGAAGATTTAAGAAAGAATTGGAAGAGAGTAAGTGGAGATGTTAAATATAAACAAAATGCCAACAATTTATGCTGAGGAATGCAGAAAAATTGGGCTGTGGATAGAAGAGGATGTGGCACCAGGGGAATATTTCTATTTAAAGGTGGAAGATATTATATCATGATGATAATGAAGAGAAAGAAGTGTCATTGCTGAATCTGTGGGACTCAAGTAACAAGGTTTCACATGTTATTGACAGTGTGAAATAAAAAGGACATTCATTCCCCTTCCAACCCTTAAGTATGTATGGTGGTTAAAATATCAGTGAAGTGGAGGAGGGTATAAGTATGTTTATTACCCAGAAAGTGTAGTACAAATTGGAGAGGGAGAAAAGAGAAAGCACAGAGCTGTTTGGAGATGACAGTGTGGGAAAGATGGATGACTGGAGGGCTCACATTTGGGTGCAGAACAAGGACGTAGGGTATATGGCAAGGTGGATTTGGCTGGCAAGAGATTTAGTCCTAGCACTTCTTAGAAGAGGATGGTGGTGTTTCTGTGTGTGGTGTTTACGTAGTAGACAGGAAAGGGTAGCTCCTGGTGGGCATTAGGCCACTCAGAATGCAGCAGTGGAATTGAGAGGTTACACCTCAAAGAGTTTGAATTTAGTTGATGAGTTGATTCTAGTTTTTCTGTGAAGAATCAACTTGAGTCTGTAATTTGAAGGCTTGGGAGAGATGCAAGGCTCCCAGCACACAGGCTCAGGCTCATAGAGATTCTTAGGCTTAGAGATCTTCATGGTATGGGGCCCAGCTGAGGGCTGTGAAGGCTATAAAGCTTTTCAAGAATCAGCTTGAGTCTGTCTGTAATTTGAGGGCTTGGGAGAGATACAAGGCTCTCAGCCCACAGGCTCAGGCTCATAGAGATTCTCAGGCCTAGAGATTCTTCATGATATGGGGCCCAGCTGAGGGTCGTGAAGGCTATAAAGCTTTTCAATAATCAACTTGAGTCTGTCTGTAATTTGAGGGTTTGGGAGAGATACAAGGCTCCCAGCACACAGGCTCAGGCTCATAGAGATTCTCAGGCCTAGAGATTCTTCATGATATGGGGCCCAGCTGAGGGTTGTAGAGGCTATAAAGCTTTTCAGTTTTGCAGATACAGTGTGGGTGGGTAGGGTATCTTGTCACCATGCTCAATGTAATGGATTTGTGGGATGGTAGGTGGAATATGGGAGAGTTGGTGATGCTCTACTGAAATTAGCCCAGTGAATATGAGACCAAGTGAGTAGAAACATTGGTATCCTCAAGCTTTGTTCTGTCATGGCTGCTAATTGATTTAAATATTTATATCTCTATAATATGTATTTGAATTATGGGGCTGCCTTGCATAAGGTTTCCTCTTTTTTATTTATGTATGAAGATTTTAATTCATCTCTGTCTATGAACACTGGTGGACTGGCTGTTTCCCAGAATCTCATTACTGGATGATGATGTTGCTATTAGTGTCATATAAGCAGAATTAATAAAATTGTTTAAAGAGTCAAATGAAGAGCCTGTTCTAGTGAATTACACATTACCAGTTTTTAGAGCTTAGAAAATTCTTGAGAATTGCCTTAAAACCTTAATGCCGTGAATCAAGATATAAGTAACATCAAGAGTTACATGAACATGCTTGAGATTATGTTTGTGGCCAAATTTTTCAGTTGCCTTGCAAAGAAAATTCTTGGATATTGTTTTGATTCTTGGCAATTTTGGAGTCATCTGATAGCATGCTTCCAAAATAACAATGTGATGATAGCTTTCAACATTGGGTTACCAAAAAGGATTGTTGTATTGTATACATTGATTCATAATTTCAGGTTTCTTCACCATCATGGTAAATACTGCATTGAGACTTCATTGTTGCACATGTTTGGAATCTTATGTTTGTACTCTCATGGCTGTCTTCAGCCCTCAGACATTCTTGATTATCACATTGAGAACTCTAGACTCTCAAAACATTTTGGTTTCTATTATGTAGGATGCATATGAGATTCGTTTGTTCTACTTCATTTTCTTCTGTTTGTGATAGAGATGGGATCAGATGGAAACATCTTGATATTGGTATGCATGCTAGTCTTCATTCTGTGTAAATACAGCGCTCTTTTCTACCATCATGACTTTGTTCATGTTATTCTCTGCTCTTAAAATTCCCTCATCTTGTCCCTTCACCCATCTAAAACTAAAATACCTTTCAAGACTCTTCTTTTGTAGCTTTCTCTGAGTATTATAGTCAAATACCTTTTTCTGAACTCCTACAACATTTGTATTACATTATTATTTAGAAAATAATTGTTTCTTACATTCATTACTTTACCAAGGCCTTATGTATCTGCAGAAACTTGTCTTGATGACTTCAATTGTTTATCATTCCCTGTATCCCTACCATGTAACTTTGTCTTCCCACTGTGGGCAGGGTGACCTGCGCACTCCTTGACTTTGACCTCAGTCAGGTGACTTGCTTTAACTAATGAGAAGTTAGCAGATATTACACAAGAAGAGACTTGAACTTGTCTTGCACATTGAGGATTCTCTGTTGAACCTCTGCCATCACCAGGAGAACATTCCTCTGCTAGCCCACTGGAGAGAGTTCCACATGGAACAGAGCCCTTGCTACAGCTGAGGCCTTCCTAAATCAGCAGATACCCATTCAAACATCAGACGTTAAAGCAAGTCCAGTTGAGGTCAGTAGAGCTGCCTAACAGACTTTCAGCTGATTCTAGAAGCACAAGCTATATAAACATAAAGTTTTGTGTGTGTTTGTTACACAGCATTATTATAGCAGTAGGTAATTGATACAAATGTTCTGTGTCGCCTGGCCTTTGTCTTGCTTGCTAAGTTTTTTACTATTCTCTCCCTCAGTCTTTGATCACTGTCTAGCCATATTGGCCTTCTTTCTGTTCCTCTGATATGCCAAGATAACATTTTTGGCTCTAGATCTTTGCCCTACTCTGTTCCCTCTGTCAGGAGCATCTTCCTCCTATTATTTGTATGGGCATTTATCCCTCATCATCCTGAGGCTCAGCTCACGTGGCATGATTTCTGAGAATGCTTCCTTGATTCCACTGCCTGAAGGAGCCCTCTTCTAAGTCATTCTGTATTCTATCTCATCTTTTCATTTTCTTTACTGTGCTTCTTATTTTCTAAAATTATCTTATTTGTGTATATGTTTATTGCCCATTTTCCCCAGTGTCCAGGAGGGTAAGGACTTTGTTTTATTTACCTTCTTAACCCTGGTATTAAGAACAGAATCTGGCATATAGTAGACTTTCATTAAATAAGAGGTAAATGTATGAATACATTTTTGTTAATCAAGATGACAGACAATACAAAGTATGATAGGTTCCTCGGGCTGCTGTAACAAATTACCATAAATTTGATGGTTTGAAACTACAGAAATTTATTTCTCACAGTTCTGGAGGCCAGATATCTGAAATCAAGCTGTATGTAGGGCCACAGTCCCTCCAGAGGCTCTAGGGAAGATCTTTCATTGCCTCTTCTAGCTTCTGGTGGCTGTTGGCATTGTGGCTGGCTGCATCTGTCTCTGTCTTCATAAGGTCTTCTCTGTGTCTTTCCTCTGTGTATCTGTCCATAATATCCCTCTGCTCCTTACCTCTAAGGGTTCATGTGATGGCATTTGGGGCCCACCTGGATAATATAGGAATATCTATTCATCTCAGGATCCTTAATTTAGTCACATCTGCACAGACCCTTTTTTCCAAATAAGGTATTACATACACGTGACCATGTTATGTAAGCTCACTGTGCTATTTCCTCTTCTTCCAAAATTCAGTTATATAAATAGCTGAGTTAAGAAAAGTTATTTCTGCGATTGAGAAATACCTGCTTCTGGTCATTAGAATGTAAGCTAACTGAGGACAGGGGAATTTGTTTTGTTTCATTTTTCCCCCTGCCCCCCACCAGCAGTCTTTTCAAAACCTTTGAAAATGCAAGCCAAATCACTTCACTTCTCAATTCAAAAACGTCAAAAAACTTCAGGCTGCATAGTGGTGTCCAAACCTCTCCTTGATCTGATGGTCTCTCTGATTTTCTGATGTCTTCTTTTGCGCTTCTAAACTTGCTCTCTCAGCTCCAGGCACATTGGCCTATTTGCTATCTCTTAAACTGGTGGTTTCCATGCCTGAAACTCTCTTTCCCCAGGTATCTGCCAGCTTGCCCCTTTACCCTCTAAGTTGTGTCTCAGAGGTCATCTTTTTAGTAAGGTCTTCCCTACACAGCCCTTTCCTGTTATGCCCTGCCCCTCTTCCTCACTTTCATTTTCTCCTAGAACTTAGTATCACCTGACATGCTATTTTACTTATTTCTTTGCTGACTGGCTTTCTCTGTCCAGCAAAATGTAAATTCCATGAGGACAGGGATATTATCAGTTTGTTCATTGCTATATCCCCAAGGCTTTAAATAGTGTTTGGCACATAGTAAGCACTGAATAAATGTATATTGAATAATTCAATGAATGTTCTGCAATGTGACAGTCCAGTGAGCCACCCAGATTGCTGAGATATGGTCTGCCTATCTAACACTATGTGGAGATAATATTTCTGTGGATTTTTCTGTATTCTAAATGCTTGGTTTAGACTGATTGATTTTAGTATTTACTACTGTGTACTTGAAATGCTGTTAATTCTCCATGTAGTCAAAAATGGCTAAACTCTCTAATCCCTTTCTTTACAACTTTGTGGAGTGAAATTCCCAGGTAAACAACCTGTTAAACGTCTTGTTAGATTTCTTTTAGTTGTGTATATTTTGGGGGCAGTGGTAGTGGTAGCAAAGAGACACTTTAGTGGAAAACCATAAGTTAGGATTCCCCATTCTCTACTTAAAACTCCAATAAGTTCTTTTTTCAAATTAAAAAAATATATATGTTTTAACTTTTAGTTTTAGAGAGAGCACGTGAGTGGGGGAGAGGAGCAGAAGGATAGAGAGAGGATCTTAAGCAGGCTCCACACTCGGCATGTAGCCTGATATGGAGCTCAATCCCATGACCCTGAGATCGTGACCTGATCCGAAATCAAGAGTCGGATGCTCAACCAACTGAGCCGCCCGGGTGCCCCTAAAACTCCAAGAAAATTCTTAACTAAAATTTTGATAAAAAGCAAATGAGGCTATGTAGCATAAGATGAATAAAGGGTACTATAGTGTAGTTGCACTAGCCACATTTTAAGTGCTTAGTTGTCACACATGGCTAGTCACTATCATTTTGAACAGTGCAGTTATAGAACATTTCATCATTGCAGACAATTCTACTGGATAGCACTGCCCTAGACAGTGGGAACTGTGAAGATTGATCTAGATAATAAGATAACAGTTATTTTATGTTTTGTCTCCCCAGGGAAAGTATAAGGATTGTGTTTTGTAGTTCTCTTGTGCTTTTATTCATTCAACAGATGGTTACTGTGTATCTAATAATACATGCCAGGCACTGTGCTAGCCATTAGGAATTCAGTAGTTGGCAGGAGAGGCTCAGGCCCTTCTGTATGAAGCTTATATTCTAATGGGAGAGATACTCATTAAATAGTCAATCATACAAATAGCTATAATCTACATAATGCTGGATATAAAGTAGCTGTTTAAACAACCACTGGTTAATTAACGAATATGTACAGTCTCACCAACTTCTTAGATCCTTACAAAACAGGCACAAAAAGTTACATAGTAATGTATAGTTCAGGTATACAGGTAGTGTCAAAAGTTTCTGTGCAGCTAATAAATTTAGTAATATGCAGACTGCCTTTTGTATTTTTTTTATTTCGGACATAGAGCAAAGATTATGTCAGTTGCCCTGTGGTTTAAAGCCACAGTTATTCTGAGAGTACACAGTTGCCATCATTGAACAGTAGCTGATCCAAAAGAATTCCAGCCAAGATCTTGCCAATGATGGAAACAAATGATGTGTCCTGGTAGTTGCCAAGAAGTATATTTTTCTTGTTGATGGCAATCATTGTGTCTTTGAAGCTCTTCATATACTGTGATGTACATATATGACTGTTCCTTAGGAAGCAGTCAAATTGATTCAAACCCTGCTTACCTCTGTGTAATTTGCAGTTATACAGATGCCTCATAAATGTTTTCAGTACTGCTGCCGCTACTGCTGTTGCCAATAACATTCCATAGAAAGTTCTAGAAGTGCCATGGAGACTGGCACTTTATCATTGTTTATTATTTTAATTTCATTTTTCCCTTCAAATCAGCAAGTCTTGCTTGTGCTGTTAAGTCCTAGAAATTCTCCTTTAATATGGAAGGGGGTATGAAGTGTAATTCACACCTCTGAGAATTTTCTTTTTGTTGTTGATTTTTGTAACCTCCTTTAGACTTCTCTAGGTGGTATGTCTGTGTGTGCTTTTTATTGTTAGACACTGACACTGCCAGTACCCATAATAATCAAAGGAATTATTGCATTGGTTAATAATTATTGGAGTAACAGATTCACAATAGAGGCAAATAAATTGGGAGATTAGTTTTCCTATGCAAAGAGGAGTTTGGGAATAATCAGAGCGCAGCCAGTGTGGTGGCTCCACATGTCACCAGAAACTAGGTTCTCTCTTTGTTCTTGGCCATACTTAGTACCGGCTTCCATCTCCAACATCACTATGGTAGTTGTTGCAACTCTAGTCATCATATCTGTATTTCTGGCTGAAAAGAGGTTGGGGGGGGGGGGAAGGCAAAATATAGCACACATCAGTTGAAGCCACACAAGGTATGTCTATCTACCTCTCACAAAATCATTCCTTATTGCAAGGGAAGCCAGGAAGTAATTTTTAGGTCGATCTAGTTGGCACCCCAAATAGTATTAAAAGTAAAGAAAATTAGGAGTATAGATATTATGTTGATAGCTTACAGTCTTTCTCACTGTCTAGCATATATTATTGTTGGTAAACTGTGGGCAGGTGGAAAAACTACTGTTATTAAGAGTGTGAAATTGCTCATGAGTCCACTTTTATGAATATGACTTAAATGTAGCTATATGGAAAGCAAGAAAAATACACTTTCTACTTTTATAAAGGAAAAACTGGTTGAGGTAAGGAAATATTTTTGGTACATTTTGTTTGACCCAGGCTAGTCAAGTATTTTCCATGACCTGAAGTATTGTTCACTCAGGAAAGAAAAATCAAGCACATAGTAGGCACCCGATAAATCTTACTGAAATTAATCACATTTACCTATCTTTGGTAGAAGTTCATTATGTGGTTTCCTTATTAATACAGGGTAATGTTACACTAGCATGAATGATTAATGCCACTTGATGAAGGATGACATCATGAAAACTCGAATTACTTCATTTGTTCAGTTTTCCCATTTTAGAATATGACAGCAATACCAAAAACCATGATGCCTGGAATAAAGCTAACCAAAGAGGTAAAAGATCTGTACTCTGAAAACTAAAGAACACTTATGAAAGAAATGGAAGATGACACAAAGAAATGGAAAAATATTCCATGCTCATGGATTGGAAGAACAAATATTGTTAAAATATTTATACTACTCAAAGCAATCTACAGATTTAGTGCAATCCCTATCAAAATTCTACCAGCATTTTTCGCAGAGCTGGAACAAACAATCCTAAAATTTGTATGGAACCACAAAAGACTCTGAATAGCCAGAGCAATCTTGAAAAAGCAAAGCAAAGCTGGAGGCATCACAATTCTGGACTTAAAGATATATTACAAAGTTGTAGTCATCAAGACAGTATGTTACTGGCACAAAAACAGACACATAGATCAATGGAACAGAATAGAAAACCCAGAAATGGACCCACACCTATATGGTCAACTAATCTTCAACAAAGCGGGAAAGAATATCCAATGGAAAATAGCCTTTTCAACAAATGGTGTTGGGAAAACTGGGCAGTGACATGCAGAATGAAACTGGGCCACTTTCTTACACCAACACAAAAATAAATTCAAAATGGATGAAAGACCTAAATGTGATGCAGGAAACCATCAAAATCCTAGAGAAGAACAAAGGCAGCAACCTCTTTGACCTCGGCCTTAGCGACTTCTTACTAGACAAGTTGCTGGAGACAAGGGAAACAAAAGCAAACATGACTATTGGGATTTTATTAAGATGAAAACCTGCACAGCAAAGAAAACAATCCACAAAAATCAAAGGCAACCTATGGAATGGGAGAAGATATTTGCAAATGATGTATCTGATAAAGGGTTAGTATCCAAAATTTATAAAGAACTTATCAAGCTCAACACCCAAAAACAAATAATCCAGTTAAGAAATGGGCAGAAGACACGAATAGACATTTTTCCAAAGATGGCATCCAGATGGCTAACAGACATTTGCAAAGATGATCAACATCACTCATCATCAGGGAAATAAAAATAGAAACCACGATGAGATACAACCTCACACCTGTCAGAATGGCTAAAATTAACACAGAAAACAACAGATGTTGGTGAGGATATGGAGAAAGGGGAAACCTCTTACAAACTGGTGCAGCCACTCTGGAAAACAGTGCAGAAGTTCCTCAAAAAGTCAGCAATTGCACTATTAGGTATTTACCTAAAGGATACAAAAATACAGATTCAAAGAGGCACATGCCCCTGAATGTTAATAGCGGAATTATCAACAATAGCCCAACTATGGAGAAAGCCCAAATGTCCATTGACTGATGAGTGGATAAAGATGTGGTGTATATACACAATGGAATATTATTCAGCCGTGAAAAGAATGAAATCTTGCCACTTGCAATGATGTGGATGGAGCTAGAGGGTATTATGCTAAGTGAAGTAAGTCAGAGAAAGACAAATACCATATTATTTCACTCATGTAGGAATTTAAGAAACAAAACAGATGTACATAGGAGTAGGGGGAGAAAAAGAGGGAGGCAAACTGTAAGAGACTCACCTATAGAGAAGGTTGCTGGAGGCGGGGTGGGTGGGGGAATAAGTGTTGGGTATTATAGAGGGCACTTGTGGTGAGCACTGGGTATTATATGTAAATGACGAATCACTAAATTCTACTCCTGAAACCAATATTACACTATATGTTAACTCACTAGAATTTACATAAGTAACTAGAACTTAAATAAATACAGCAGCAACATTTGCTAAGGACTTATTTTAATAAGGCTATTTGACCATTTAACAAATATTTAGTGGAATTTTTTGCCATTTTGTTATAAAATCACACAAAAATACTCAAGGAAACTTCACACAAATGTATAGCTTAATAGGTTATTACAAGAGAAAATAACCACTCAAGAAATGAAACTTTTCTGTACACTCCACAAACCTCTGTGTACCCAATCTCTCTTTCAACCTCCTAGTTAACACCTCAAAAATAACCATTATTATTATTATTATTTTTATAGTAATGGATTCTTTGAATTTCTATGTACTTTGAATACTCAAGTGTGCATACCTAGACACCATAATTTAGTCTTACTCATTAAAAAAAAACCCAAAACTTGTCTTAGAAGTCTGTTTTTGAAAATAGGTTTCCCCTCCATCTTTTTCTTTTTTACACAATTTATCTGTTGATTAGCCCAAGATATTTGACCTGTAGAATTTCCTACAGTCAGGATTTTACTAATTATGTACTTACAGTGAAGTTCAACCTACTTATTTGCCCTCCTTATTTCATGCAAATTGGTAGTAGGATCCAGAGACTTAATAAAACTCACGTTTGATCGCTTCAGTAAGAGTATAAGTGAGGTTTTTGTTTTGTTTAATCAAGAAGCACATAATTATTCATGTTATTAAGTATTGATGCTCAATTAATTGGGGGTTTAAAAGTGGTGAAATTCTAATTTATCATTTTTTTTTCATTTATTATTTGAAATACTTTTATAAGAGATGTTTCCCCTTGTCTAATATTTTGTTTCTTGGTGGTATACTGTATATAAGAAATGAAGGATAAATGCTTGGTTTTTCCCCCTTATTTTCAGTGTTCACAATAATGAATTGGCATCCCTCTCATTCTCAAAAGGTGATCTTTTACTTTTGTTTTTCTAAGTATTAATATGAACTCATGAATTTAAACATACTTTTTGTGTTTCATTCACTGAAATGATTACATGACTTAGAGCTCAAATTGTGCCATCTTTGGCCAGGGGGAGCCTCTTTACATGGGCTCCTGAGTCTGTGATAGCTTTCTTGCCATCTAGTATGGTCCATTGTTCCCGGTTCATCTTATACATTTCTTTTGCTAGACCTGAATTTGTCATTTCTTCAAAAAGTCTTGAAGTGAGAGTTGGAATTTCAATGCTACAATCTGGGTAACAGAGCTCTCATTGCTATTGGGTTCGTCATTTTTTTCTAAGCCTCTCCAGTGGATAGAGCAAATAAACACATTATGTTAAATAGTTTGATGAACTCGTATTAATGCTTCCAGTTCAAATTCAACTATAATAATTTGTAACTCAGTCTCTTTGTGTTGTATTTGTATCTGCTTTTTCTCTCCCACTGAAAATCCTAGTTCTCAAGGACACAGAGGATATTAGAATATCTCATAATTACTCATGTATTTTGTCCTAAATTAAATAATCTCAAAATATTAATCTGTTAATACTTCCACTACCAATGTCATGAAGAAAGTTTTTAAAAAGGTGGTTTTTTTTTTCTTTTTGGTTTTTGCATGTGTCTGCTCCATTTTTGAAGTTGTGCAAGAGTTTACCATTGTATGAGCATATAAGCATTACATACTGTTTTCTGTTTTCTTAACACTCCTTTAGTATTAATTTTATGAATATACATTTATATTTAATGCTCATTACTAGACTTAGGTTGATGTCTATAGTCATTTTGGTTGTATGAAGCTAATTCTCTGGTATGCCCCTTAGTAGGCCTCATAGGAACAATATTTCCTGAGGTTTTACATGTTGCGAAATCATTTGTACCCTTTCTCAGTGAAGAACATTTTGCTGGATATAAAATTTTTAGCTCACAATTTGTTTTCTTGAGTATCTTAGATATAGTTGCTTTGACTAATGCCCAAAAACATTGATTCAATTCCACAGCTGTTCATGAAAACAAAAATTCTTAATAAATCAGAAATAACATAAAAAAGAATATATGTCACTTACTAACACCAATAAAATAATTAGCCTTAAAACATTTCCACTATTGTCAGGAACAAAAGCTAATGCTCACTGTTATCATTGTTATTCATCATTGTTCTGGAAATTCCAGCAAATGCATTAATAACAAGAAACAATATATTCTGGTATTTACCAGAGTAGAGGAGACAAAATTGCCTTTGTTCACAGATGATATGAGCATCTAGCTAGAAAGACTACAAAAATCAACAAAACAGAATTGGAAACAAATATATTCACTATGATAGCTAGAGTCAATGTCCATAAACAAAATCATTAGCTCTCCTATTATGCAGGAAAGGATTAACTCAGCAGGCTTGGGTTGTTCAAACCCTGCACATTCCCAAGAAATGCCCATTTTGAAGACTGCCGGCCTTTGGCTGGCCCCTGGGAGCTGAGCTCTTGGAATGTTCTTTCTATTAAGAGTGTTCTTTTTTTTTTTTTTTTATGCCTGAGGCCTTGAGCCATGCTGTACCAGTTTGTCCAAATAGTTTATGCTAACAATGTGATTTAAGGTTTGTTTCTTGGATCTGGAGCTTGGGTAACTGATGTTTATCGTGCAAGTGCTATATATCTATATGAATGACCCCCCTTCCCCCTCCCCCCCCACCCAAATTAAAAAACCCAGGGCATTCAAGCTTGGGAGAACTTACCAGGCTGGCAACACTTTGCATATGTTGTCACACATTGCCACTAGAGGAGTTAAGTATGTCCCATGTGATTCCTCTGGGAGGGAACATTGAAATCTTGAGTTGGGTTTCCTCTGGGTCGTGCCCTCTATGTTTTTCCTTTTACTCCTTTTTATTATTTTACTGTAATAAACCATAACCATGAGTGTAACAACTTCTGAGTCCTATGTAGGAGTCCTAAAGTAAATAAAGGGGCTTGAGGGTGGTCTTGGGGACCCTTGACACATCTATATACTGTGAATATCTTTATAGAAAATAAGACCCTATTTATCAGAGTAATAAAATAGAATATTTAGAATATATACTTTACCTATAGAATACTCAAACTTTAAGAAGGCTTAAGAGTAAAGACTAATCAATTTTGAAAAGACTTAAACAAAAGATAAATTTCACTTTGAGATTCAAGGGAAGACTTGAACAAATGGAGAGAGAGAGGGCTTATAAAAATATCAACTTTCCCTAGATTATTAAAAATTTTAACATAGTTCTAATTAAAACCATAAGTTTTTAAAAAACATGATCACCTAAGAAAATAGCCTGTACATTTTGAGGAAAAGAATTCTGAATAGGGCCTTACCTTCAGATAATAAAATTTATTTTCAAAGGGCGCCTGGATGGTTGATTGTTAAGTGTCCAACTCTTGATTTAGGCTCAGGTCATGATCTCTGTTCATGGGATTGAGCCCTGCACTGGCTCTGTGCTGACAGCATGGAGCCTCCTTGGGATTCTCTCTCCCACTCCGCCCTCTCTGCCCCTCCCCCCCCACCGCCCCCCCCCCCCCGCCGCCGCCGCTAGTGCTCTCTCTCTTTAAATAAACATAAAAAGATAAATAAAATTAATTTTTTTAAGTTATAAGAATTAACTAAATAGTGTGGTATATACAAAACCAGGAATAGATAGGTAAATTAATTTAATGGAAACAAATATACCCAAATATTTATTAGAATTTAGAATAAAGACTGCCTTCAAATCAATGAGGAAAAGTTGTTTACTCAAAGAGTCGTGTTGAGAAAATGGGCTAACCATTTGAAGAAAACTAAAGTTGGAACTCTAATATGTCCTTAAAGAAAAATGCATTTCAGGTGTAAGTATATATTTAAATTGTGAAAAACCGAACTGTAAAAGGACTAGAAGAAAACATAAGAAAATGGTTAGATAATATTATGGTAGGAAAAGGCCTGTATGTAATTCCAAAGGTATACTGTTAGAGAATATATCTAAACTTTGTAAATATTTAAATCTGATTTCTGTATGGTAAAACAGCAAAACTACAAAAACAAAACAAAAACAAGCACAAGTCATTCCACTAATAAAGAAATGCAAGTTAAACTCCAATAAGTTCCTACAGTTTTCCTATTAGATTAGCAATGATTTAGAGTAATGATAAAAGCTTGGATTGATGAAGAGGTACGTAAATGAAGACTCTCATATGCTGCTGGTAAAAGAATATATTGATACAATATTTCTGGGTGGTAATTTGGAAATCTATGTCAAAATATGTATCTTTTATCAAGCAATTCCACATCTAGAAATCCTTTTAAGGGAATAATCAGGAAATGCCCAGAAGTATATGCAAAAATATTTTTTAAAAAATTAGAAACTGTTTAAATGACCGTAAATAGGGAATTGGCTAAACAAATTACAATACAGCTATACTATGTAGTCACTAAGAATGATGATGTAGGTATGTGTTTGTGTATATGCAAAGATGTTATTAATATATTATTTTTGAAAGGTTATAAAGCTATTTTTAGTTACCTTCTAAAAATACTGTGTGTGTGTGTGTGTGTGAAAGATTATACAGTGAAGTATCAATAGTTATTTCTGGGTAGGAGGATTATAGGTAGTTAAAATACATGTATTCACTTTTGTGTTTATCTGTGTTCTGAATTTTCCATATTAAACTTTGTTATGGAAAAATAGTGAACTAAAAACAAAACAAGTCACCCTACCTGCTTTAATTATATCAGGATTCATATGGGGAATATATTTTGATGGAGGAGTAGCTTTAAAAGAAAATGTTTGCAACTCACATAGTTAAATTTTTTTCTGGCCATCCTGTTACTAATTCTTATTGATTTCATAGCTCCAGATTGAGACCATCCCCCCACCCCACCCCGTACTGATACATAATTTGATCTACTTCCTTGATTTTTTAACATTCCTGTTTTGTCTGTGACTAGCAAGCAGTTTCCCTTTGTCATGACCCTAGAACTCCCCACACCTGATGATTGCCCTGTGGTCAGTTTTGTTTGCACATGCTTTCTTTCAGAGACTATTTATGGATAGTTGTGAATACTGAGGATAATATTTATAAATATTTGAATAAAAGTGTTTTTTATCTCTAGAAATTGGTGGTGAGAGAGACATTAAGAATCTGAAATGTATATACCAACCTTGCCTTAGTTAAGCTCTTTAGGGAAATGTCCAGATATGTTTGGTTATGGGATTCTATCAGAAGTGAGGAGGCCTATGTCCTAGTACTTCCAAGAAGGATGTTTAGCAGGGCTTGTAAAGAATTTCATTCAGAATTTGGCTTGCTTACAAATGATTCCCTTTATGTTTCTTAAGAGAGAAGCTCCGGCTGGGTCAATATGGTGTTTGTTTATTAAGCAGAAGTTCATGCCAAACAACTTCAGATGCCACTTCATATTTAGCCACTGTGGATTTCTGTATGAGTAAATTATCCCTCACAGTGATGAAAAAATGAGACAGTGCTGGTGATGCAGTGGTTATAGTTGCCCTTTTCATCCTTGATTTTGAAGATCAGGGTTCTTTGACATGGACCATCAATATGGAACTCTGAAGCTCTCATTTATGGAGTTGTTTTCTGAACTGGCATCCACCTAAGCCAGGAATAGACTGCAGTACACTTATTGAGAACGACACAGTTCTTGATTTTAAGTCTGACCCATGGCTTACATTGTCTTACCGCACCAAATAGCTCTGCTATGAAGTTTTGTTTCTCTTAGTTCCTTTATTTCTTGAAATTCTTTTCCTCCTACAATTCTACTCTGTTCCCATGGGTCTGTAGGATTCAATGAATCTTCCAAGCCTAAAGACTTATATCTGGACATTCCTCTTTCTTCCGATCAGTTCCTTTTCTAAGATGGCATTGAGGATGTTGTATGTTTGTTTAATACTTAGTTATTATTGTTATAATATGTAATTTCTATTTTATTTCACTTCTGAACTAAAATTGCTGGCTTGCTTTTATCATTGTGCTATGGTTTTTAGGGACATTGCACTCTAGTTTTGCCACTGAACGTTTTAATTAAGTGGTAGGTATTAGGAGAATGGAATTTAAGAGAAGTTTTCAGAGAGAATTAAGAAGAAAATAGTTCCAGAGTTGACCATCTTACAATATTCCTATCCAGGCCTATCTTTTCTCCATGCAGTTAGTTACAACAGTTGGAGGGCTGCTTCTAACACTGGCACCAAAGAGTTCAGTTTTTCCACTCTCTCTCCCAGAAAAGATCAGGAAGTGCAATAAGGTTCATGAAAATTTAAGCTTGAAGTTTAGAAAACTCAAAACAACCCAAACCCTCAAACATTCAGTTTGGTTTGAATCTTGGACAAAAGTTTGCTATGCAGCTAGTGGAGCCATTCCAGCTTAAGGGCTGTAGTAACTTCATTTCAGGGCTAGTGACGGGGAAATTATGAAACCATAACTTGGATCTTATTTTAACAAAACCAAGAAACAAAAACACTTACTGGGGAATCTGCATGGGAAAGGGGGCCTACCTAACCCCAATTGCTGCTATTTTACTGTGGCAACTCCTCTTACTATAGGAATTATGAAACCGTTCTTTCCAATTCCTTCAGAGAGAGCTGACTTGAAAGTAATTGAGTTGTCTGCATCCAATTTATAAGCCTCCTGATGTGCACAACAGGGAAAGATCTTTCATAGGTGATTAAATCCAACAGGGTTAAGGCCTGTCATAGTGATCTCCCTCATGGTCAGCTTTCATTTCAAAAGTCATCCCAGGAGAACCACTGTAGTTCTTTACCTAGTTGACTTCTGAAACAAATTTTCCACTTCAAAGAGAGCCCAATAATTTAGACCCTATCCTCCTTGGATACTATTTATTTGTTCCAGGGATAAGAATTCCATTTAATGACTATTTCTTGAGTGGCTTCATGGGCTTCATTATATCTGGCACAGGAGAATATATTCCAGGCAGGGGTATACAACATAGAAAAAAAAATTTTTTTTCCTCAAAGATCTTATGGACCAGTCTATGATCAACAATGGAAACATATTAGAACCAAACAAATACAAAAAGGATTCATTGTGAAATAATTAAGAAAAAACTTGAGTTGATTTCTAAACATACCCAATAGATTATCTCACCTAATTTACAATTGTTCACTTATCAAATACTGCAGAGCAAAATGAGGTCAAGCCTCAGGCTCTGCAGATGTGGTAGACAGCCTGAAGGGGCAAAGAGTCATAGAGGCTTGCTGAAGTTCTGAAACACACAGTCTCAAAGGATTTGGGAAAGATTTGGGGCCTCAGAGATACTGAGAATTTAATAAAGTACGCATTTTCTTATTTAGGTAGAGATATAATAGAAGTGATTAACTGACAAGGTTCTGGTGAACAAAAAGCATAAGTATTCCCCCAGAAAATCCATATTTTTATCAAACTGGCTGCTTTTCTTACTTGAGAATATATGAAGTTAGTGATTTAAGTTGGATTATAGTAAACGTTCACCATTCTTTTAAGTGATTATTTCTGCTATTACATGGAATCATGTTGCTGTGAAATCTGAATGAATTCACATGAAATCTCAAATGAATCACAAGCCAGTGAACTGTTTAACGATGTTTGTTGCAACCTGAGATTTTTTTTTTGCATTTCTATTAAAATATTGTTTAATATTATGTCTTAGTGACATCAATATCTAACTCCTTTCCTTCTTTATCTTTGTACTTTAGAACTACAGGAAGCAAGTTTGTTTCTTAGAATGTAAATATATCTAGTTAACTTTCCAAAATCTGGAGACTCTTAGAACTATTTTCTGAACTAATACTCATGTCATAATGATTATAGTTAACAGTGGAAATATAGGAGTATAACATTCTTCAATAACTTGAAATTTAAAATTCGATTCTTGGAATATTTATCAAAGCTATTAGTGGACAACCAATTAATAATCTTTGTTAAGTCCTGTATTTAGGGAGTGAACTAATGGTTGAGGAAATGAAATAAACTTGAGTGTTAAATGTCTACTAAGTGGCAGGGACAGTCAGTTCCAAACAAGAAAATAATAATTTCCAGATAGAGATGGTCAGAGGATTCATGGGAGATGTGATATTTGTGTTCACCATTGAAGGGTATATGGATTTGAAGAAGAATAAGCAAGTTGTTTGAGATGTGAGAGATCAACGCATCAGACTGGTAAATGCACAAATTGTATGGGGATAGAGAGTTAATGTAGGAGAGTAGTGGGAATTAGAGTTTAAAGGTAGGATCAAACCACATTTTGGAAGACTGAGCCAATGGGTCTGAGCTTTATCCTATAGTTATAAATAGCTGTTCTAAGTTTCTGAGATGGGGAATGAAGTGGTCAAGTGATGGTTTAGGATGATAACACTGGTAGTAACTGGTAGTATAGATAGATGGAAAGGGGAGTGTTTGACAACAGAACAACCAATTAGAAAACTTTTTCACTTACCTAAAAAATAATAAGTCTAATGTAGAGTAGTGGCTACAGTAATGGAAAGAAAATAAATAGGAAGAGAATGGAGAATCAATATAATTTGAGGTTGTTAGATGTGGGAAGTGAGGAACAACTTGAGACATCTTTTGGTTTAATGTATGATTTGGGACCTATGTATCAGGGAGAATGGTTGCAGAGCATTATTATAAATGAAAAATCTATATAATTAATTAGCTTGGAATTAGGGGAGAATATAGGTTTGCTTGTAGGTGAATTGCTCTTGAGGTGATAACATGTCCTTTAAAAGCAGTTGGAAATGCAGGACTCAATTTTATTAGAGAAAGTAAAAGACAAGACTAGTAATAATGATTTGGGCATTATCTATGTTAGTAATGGTTGAATAATTGATCTTGGGGAAGTAGATAAGATCACCAAAGGGCTTGGGAGGGGCCAAGATGGTGGAGCAGCACGGAAGGTTTTTTTTGCTTCTCTCATCCCTGAAAGATCACCAAAGGGCTTAGGAATAGAAGAACAACTATCTTGATATACGAGCTGTAGGATACATCCATACTTAGGTGATGAAAGTTGGAGAGAAGACAGTGGAGGAGACATAAAGCAGAGAAGAGAATCAGAATATGGTAGAATGACAAGTCAAAAAAAAAAAAAAAAGGAAAGACTTTTAAGAATGGTAATGTTTATTACCCTGATAACAAAACCAGACAAAGCTGCAACAAAAAAAAGGAACTTCAGACCAGTATGTCTGATGATCATAGATGCAAAAATCCTTAACAAAGTATTAGCAAACAGAATCCAACAATATATTTTAAAAAATCATTCACTGTAATCATTTATTCCTAGAATGCAGGGGTGGTTCAGTATTTTCAAATAAATCACTGTGATACATCACCTCAACAAAAGGATAAAACCAAATGATAATTTCAAAATATGCAGATAAAGCATTTGACAAAGTATAGCAGCCATTCATGATAAAATTCCTCAACAAAGTAGGTTTAGGAACACACCTCAACATAATAAAGGCCATATATGACAAAACCACAGCTAATATCCAAGTCAGTGGTGAAAAATGGAGAGCTTTTCCCCTAAGGTCAGGAACAAGATAAGATGTCCACTCTCACCACTTTTATTTAATATAGCACTGGCAGTCCTAGCCACAGCAATCAGACAAGAAAAAATAAAAGGCATCTAAATTGGTAAGGAAGAAGTAAAACTTTTCACTATTTGCAGATGACATGATAGTATATATAGAAAACCCTAAAGACTCCATCAAAAAACTACTAGAACTAATAAATGAATTCAGTAAGCTCACAGGATACAAAATCAATATACAGAAATCTATTGCATTTCTATCCAGTCATAAGTAGCAGAAAGAAATTAAGAAAAGAGTCCTATTTGCAACTCCACCCAAAATAATAAAACACCTGGGAATAAACTTAACTAAGGAGGTGAAAGACCTGTACTATAAAAACTATAAAACATTGATGAAAGAAATTGAAGATGACACAGACATATGGAGATATATTCCATGTTCATGGATTGGAAGAACAAATATTGTTAAAATGTCCATACTACCCAAAGTGATGAACAGATCTATCAAAATAAAAACAGTATTTTTCACAAAACTAAAACAAATAATCTTAAAATTTGTATGGAAGCACAAAAGACCCCAAATAGCCAAAACAATCTTGAAAAAGAAGAATAAAATCTGGAGGTATCAATCCCAGATGTCAAGATATACTACAAAGCTGTAGCAATCAAAACAGTATGGTCCTGGCACAAAAATAGACCCAGAGCTCAATGGAACAGAGTAGAGAGCCCAGAAATAAACCCATGATTATATGGCCAATTAATCATTGACAAAAGAGTCAAGAAAATGCAATGGGTAAAATTCTCCACATAAATGGTGTTGAGAAAATTGGACAGCTACATGCAAAAGAATGAAACTGGACCACTTTCTCACACCATACACAAAAATAAACTCAAAATGGATTAAAAACCTAAATGTAAGACCTGAAATCAAAAATCCTAGAAGAGATCACAGACAGTAATTTCTGTAACATCAGCCATAACGACATTTTTCTTGATAGGTCTGAGGCAAGGGAAACAAAAGCAAAAATAAACTATTGAGACTACATCAAAATAAAAAGCTTTGCACAGCAAAGGAAACAATAAACAGAAGTGAAAGTCAACCTACTGAAAGGGAAAAGGTATTTGCAAATGACACATCTAATAAAGGGTTAGTAGTCAAAATATATAAAGAACTTATATAACTCAACACACACAAAAAACAGTAATACAATTAAAAAATGGACAGAAGACACGAACAGTTATTTCTCCAAAGACATACAGGTGGTCAACAGACACATGACAAGATGCTCAACATCACTCATCATCAGCGAAATACAAATCAAGACCACAATGAGATGTCACTTCACACCTGTCAGAATGGCTAAAATAAAAAACACAAGAATCAACAAGTGTTGGCAAGGATATAGAGAAAAAGGAACCCTTGTACACTGCTGGTGGGAATCCAAACTGGTGCTGCTGCTGTGGAAAACAGTGTGAAAGTTCTTCAAAAAATTAAAAATAGAATTCCTATATTATCCAGTAATGCCACTACTGGGTATTTACCCAAAGAATACAAAAACACTAATTTGAAAAGATACTTGCACACCTATGTTGATTGCAGCATTATTTGCAATAGCCAAATTATGGAAGCAGCCCAAGTGTCCATCTATAGATGAATAAAGAAGATGTGTTGTCTGTCTATCTATCTATCTATCTATCTATCTATCTATCTATCTATCTATCTATCATCTATCTAGTGGAATATTACCCAGTCATAAAAAGAGAATGGAATCTTGCCATTTGGAACAACATAGATGGATCCAGAGGTATAATACTAAGTGAAATAAGTCAGAGAAAGTCAAATACCATAAGACTTCATTCATATGTGGAATTTGAGAAACCAAACAAAATGAAAAGGAGAGACAAACCAAAAAGCAGACCCATAACTATAGAGAATAAACTGATGTTTACCAGAGGGGAAGTGGGTGGAGGGATGGATGAAATAGGTGATGGGGATTAAAGAGTATACCTACCATGATGAGCACTGAGTAATGTGTAGAATTGTTGAATCACTATATTGTACACTTGAAACTAATATAACACTGTGTGTTAACTATACTGGAATTAAAAATTTTTAAGTCACAACTAGAATATTAAAAAAAATGGTAGTGATTGACAGTATCTCATGCCTCAAAGAGGTTCTGTAGAACAGAGAATGGAAAAATCCATTGATTTTGACAACTGGGAGACTTTGGAGCCAATTAAGAATAATAATCATAGAGCAAGAAGAACAGAGCCAAAATGTATGAGTAATAAAGAGGGACTTGTAGTATTAAAGAAAAGGCAGGGGTGGGGTGGATGGACAAAATTGGTGAGGGGGAATTGGAGATAAAGGCTTCCAGTTATGGAATGAATAGTTTTCAGGAATAAAAGACACAGCATAGGGAATATAGTCAGTGATATTATAATAGTGTTGCATGGTGACAGATGGTAGCTATGCTTATGGTGAGCATAGAAGAATGTGTAGAGATGGTAAATCACTATGTTGTACTCCTGAAACTAATGTAACATTGTGTTTCAACTATACTTAAATTAAAAAATTAAAAAAATAGAGTCAGTATGTTTATATAACCCCTTTAAATAATTTGACTTGGGAAGAAAGGAGAAAAAACAAGACAAGTCCCAGGCCCTCTCCTTTTCTCACTCGATGTACTCTCCCCAAGCAGATTCAGTCTGTCCCATGTAGAATTGCCATTTATATGTCAGTAGCTTCCAGAATTATATCTCAAATTTAAGCCTTGGTCCCTAACTCTCATATATCAATAACTCTACTTGGGTATTAAATAAGCATTTCACTTAAACATCTAAAACTAGACTCATGATCTACCCCACCTTCACCAACTACAAAAACAAACCAAAATACAAGTAAACAATCAGATCCTTATTTTAATAAATGACATGGCATACTGCTCATTTGCACATGCTAGAAACTTTGGGGTCATTTATGTTATTCCTCTTCATTCATCCCATCTAATCCATCACCAGATCTTATGGACATACTTCTCTCCATATCCATTATCCACCCTAGTTGAGGCCACTATCACCTCTGATATCACCACCTGGACCACTTTTCCAAGTGGTTTCTCTGCATCTGCTCTTGCTCCCATAACAGCCAGAATGATCCTTTAAATTTGCAAATCTGATCACTATCACCCTCTTGTTTAACATGTTTCCATGGCCTCTTGTTTTTTTTAAGCCAAGCAAGTTTGTTAGAATGGAGTAACCATATGGAGGAATTAAGGAAAGCTTCACTAAGAAGTTGGCATATGAACGGATCATAAGAGTTTGCAGGTGAAGAATAGTGTTAGAGTGGACAAGGGGGTGAGGGTGGCAGATTGTTCCAGTTTAGGAAGTGTCATGTGCCAAGGCAGGAAGTCAGGTGATCATAAAAGTGTGATAAATTCAGAGTGACTATTCTCAGATGCCAAGGGGTGAGAAGTAGCTATTGAAGCCAGATTGTGAAAACCTTTTTGTGTTTGGATTTTATTAAGGTTTTAAAGCAAGGGGTGATGTAAAGAGCCAGGCTTTTTGTTGGATAACTTTGTAGCAGAGGGAAGGCTTGAAAAGCTGAGAACAGGGAGAGCAGTTCAGAGCCTGTTGCTCTGACCCAGGAAAGGTGACAGAGGCCTCAACAAAGTCTGTGGCGCCAGAGAGAAAAAGGGGTAGAGACGTATCTTAGAGTAGGATGAACACAAGTAGTGCAGCATTTGAGAATGTCTCTGTTGGACTTTGGTATTATGAGTAGATTCATGTGCACAGCCTATATTTTGACCCTGGATTGATATATTATTCTGTGACATCAAACTCTGCAGAGTGGATTATTTTTGCCATATATAAAATGTGCTGGAGATAAATTTAACAATTAGTTTCTGTCCTGGTCAAATCTGGATTAAAAATTCAGCCCAATAAAAATATTTTTAGAAATTCAATACCTGGGTTCCCCATGAGTTTTCCTCTGATAAGGTTTCTGAACTTAGTCAAGTCATATAGCTTAGTCTGGGGCTTAAATTCCTCATTTGTAAAATGAGGGTGTTGACTAGAATCATTAGAAGGAATCTAAGGTTCCTTCAAGTTTCTTGATCCCAGTGTCAATTTCTAGAATAGTTCTCTAATTTACTTGATTGACTTGACTCTTACCAGCATGGAGCATACTACTCCATAGTTTCTTAAGGACATAACTCTCTCTTTAGAGATCTGATGGTCTAGGGGGTTCTGAGTAGCATTCCTAGACCCACCTTATTGTGGAAAATCCATTATATTTACAGTCTTTGTAGAGGGTTTTTCAAATTTCCCATAGCTGAGTATCAAGAAAAAAAAGTGTGGGTTAATAAAAATTGGTTGTGATGAATTATAGTTCTACTTGGTCTGTTCTCCTCTCTACCCAAGGTTCCCTCCACCAGGAGAAGCTTAAACAAAGATTCATTGTCAGGTCTTTCTAGACTTTTAATTTCAAGAACTTGTGTAGACTAATAAGTGTATTTTTTTAAGTGCAATCAAATCGCAAAGGTTGAGACATATAATTTAATTTAATAAATTTTAAGCTTCCATTAGGTATGGAACATTGTAGAGAGGAAGAAGAATAGGTAAAGGAATGTCCTAAGATGAATAAGGTCCAATTTATGTCTTCAAGGAAGTATATTGTTTAATAGGAGAGCCTGGAGTATAAACAGCCACTCCATGTGAGTGCATGAAAAGGGTAATCAGCAGAGGGAAGTGACAGGTGTAGGATGACTACAATTCTGTCCTCAGGGTTGCAAACTGGAATAACTGTCTTCTGGTGTTTGCTGTTCCAAAGTTCTGCCTCAGAAGACAGCTGTTAGTGCCACTCGGGTCTTAGGTCTAAAGAAGTTGATCTACCTATCTTTGGCAAATGTATACAAAGGGTTTTAGTCAATTTCATGAACCAATTTAGATCATAGCGTATCATTCATGCAAGAGATTAAAAAGGACTGACTCGGGGCGCCTGGGTGGCGCAGTCGGTTAAGCGTCCGACTTCAGCCAGGTCACGATCTCGCGGTCCGTGAGTTCGAGCCCCGCGTCGGGCTCTGGGCTGATGGCTCAGAGCCTGGAGCCTGTTTCCGATTCTGTGTCTCCCTCTCTCTCTGCCCCTACCCCGTTCATGCTCTGTCTCTCTCTGTCCCAAAAACAAATAAAAGTTGAAAAAAAAAAAAAAAGACTGACTCACTGAAAATGGTTGATTGGTTATAAATAGATACTAAGTTTTTGGCAAGATTGAGGTGAAAGCTTTCATGAAGTTATGTAATTGTGGCAACACATTGTCAACTGTTACACTAGTAGTCAAATCTTTAGAAAATCACATCAACAGAGTTAGTATACTACTTGATAGACAGGCATGCTAGCATAAACAAGTTATCAAGCTACAGACTAAACTGAAGACCTATAAAATAATGATGCTTTACTGTACATTCTATGGGTATTACATTTGTTATGTACATCAGATCTGACTTCTGGATGAGTGCCATCCTTCGATTTTATGTGTTAAATTTAACATAAAGGCGACAGAATTAGATTTCTAAACTTAGGCATTTATGTCATTCAAAGTGCTTGCTAAAATGTTCTATAATGTCACTCATCTTAATGATAACTGTCTTCTGGTGGTGAAAAGGTGTTCTTTCCTGTTTTGTCTTTTAACATTTTTTTCAACTTAACACATCAAATGACAAAAATTAGAATACCAAAAATAAGTGATCTTTGGTGCTTTGAATAAACTTTCAGGTTTAAAGAACATGAGAAAGCTAGTAAGCCAGGAAAGTGATTTTTGTGGGGAGTGGGGTTGGTTTTAAACTTCAGCCAATTATGAAAGCCTTTGAAAGGCTTGATTGTTTAATGTAGGGACAAATCTGTCTAAACTGTGATAGAAGTTCTGATCCCAGATTTGTGTCACTAGGTTTTGACTAGGAGAAATCCTACAAATAACTTTCAAGATATGTAACCTGAATGAGAACATCGAAAAGTCTAAACCACCCATAAGGTACGTTTCCATTGGGCTCTAAGCCCTCATACCCTGCCCCCAGTGACTGTATGTTAAGGCTATGTATTTAAAGAACGCTTGTTAAGATAATGTATATCTGGCAGGAGAAACTCATTAGTAATATTAGCTAACACTCAGGTGCTTAATTTGTGCCTGGCATTGTGCTAAGTACCCTATATCAGTTATCTTAGTTAATACTGAGAATAAACTTACCAAGTGGATACTATCGTATTTAATCACTTTTAAGATGTACTTCCCGCCCACCCCCCCCCCCCCCACATCCCAACACTGAAATTGGGATGTGTCTTACAACCAACCGCATCTTACATGTATAATTTAGAACATTCTTTTCTATCCAAGGGTTGTAAAATCATGGTGAAACTGACAATAGAAGGCATCATAGATTAGATGAAATATGCTATTAGCCACCATCCTCCTTTATCCAATCTTACCTAAAAGGAAACTGAGATACGAGGTTAAGTGTGCTATTCTAGATCACAGAACTGGTAAATATTTGAGCCAGGATTCCACAGAATTGTCTAACTCAATCCAGGACCAATCTGTATAACTTGCACACCATGCTGCCTGCTGGCAATCTAGCAAAATTGGTATATCTGAATAGTCATCCTCAGAGAGCTCCACATTTGGGAAAGTGGAGTTGGGGAGAAAGAATTTATAAGAACCGTAGTGGACTGTTTAGTGAAGGGGCATAGCAGAGGACTCTTGGAAACTAGAGTAATCATGAGCGAAATGGACCCTGAAAGGAAAGAAAAGCTACAGGAATGTCGGGAAGCCCTGAAGGTGAAGGCCCCACTCACTATTTTGTCCAGGGCCAGATCTGCATGTGTAGAAACTTCTAAATGGGATGCAGAAAGAAAATCCTTATGTAGCTTATGTAGCAGGGAGATTTATTTAGCTATAGCTTCATCTGTTTATCTGTATACCTATAATGATATATGTAGATCAATCTATATTGAAAGAGAGATTTGTATCATGCTTAAAAATTTTTTTTTAATGTTTATTTAGTTTTTGAGAGACAGAGTGTGACTGGGGAGGTGTAGAGAGAGAGGGAGTCACAGATTCCAAAGCAGGCTCCAGGCTCTGAGCTGTCAGCCCAGAGCCCAATGTGGGGCTCAAACTCATGGAATGCTAGATCATGACCTGAGCTGAAGTCGGTCGCTTAATCGACTGAGCCACCCAGTGCCCCCGTATCATGATTTAAAAAAAAATGTTTATTTATTTTATTTTTGAGAGAGAGAAAGAACACAAGTAGGGGAGGGGCAGGGGGAGAGAATGGGAGACACAGAGTCTGAAGCAGGTTCCAGGCTCTGAGCTGTCAGTGCAAATCCTGATGCAGGGCTCGAACCCACAAACTGTGAGATCATGACCTGAGCTGAAGGCCGAGGCTTAACCAACCGAACCACCCAGGCATAAGTGTCTGACTCGAGTTCAGCTCAGGTCACGATCTCATGGTCATGAGATCGAGCACCACATCAGGCTCCACACTGAGTGGAGATTCTCCACTTGGGATTCTCTCTCTCCCTCTCTCTCTGCCTCTCTCTCTGTGTGTCTCAAAATAAATAAATAAACATTAAAAAAAGAATTCTACATTATTAACAAACATTTTCTTACCCTACCATTAGATTTTAAAACTTTGTGTGTTATGCTTTGTTTTTTAAATTTATTTTATTTTTTCCAGTGACTAGCACAGTTCCATGTAAGTGGAAGGTCAAACACTTTTTAAATAAATGAATAATAACTTTATCTCTTACCTCAATGCTACACAGAATCTTGGAAGCATATTCGGGTTTAGAAGAAAGATGCTTTAGTGGGGGTAGGGAGCCTCTTGAAAAGAATTTTATCAGTTGCAGAAATAACAAACACCACTGCACTTTCTATTCCTGCTTGTCAAGGGATGAGGTAGGTGAATTAAAGTGAGCCAAGATCTAACACTGCTGCTTTGCCTCCAGTGGTAAAGATGAGCCAAGGAAAAGACAAGCCAGTGAAAATACTCTGTCATGACTGTCAGCCCCAGTGACCATTCACACAAACACGACACAGACTAACACGTACACACACACATATATAAAGTTTTGTATTTTCCTTTGCCTGTGTCTAGTCAGCTCAAATGGGTCAATTCATGTTTTGGCTCATGTAACCAAACCAGAGTCTGGCTCAGCTCTACCTGCAAACTTTCTGGGCTGTTTGGGTAGAACGAAGTGGTTTGAGTTTCTGAGAACAAATAATTAGACTCCAGAAGATGGCCATTAGTTTCTGCCTCTGTGGGTTCTGTGATCTTGTAAAAAGGAAAGTGAAGTTAGATAAGCAAAGCACTCAGCTACATGGGCTTCATGATATTCTTCCTTTTAGTGTTATCAGAACATTTATTTCATTGCTATTCTGGACTTGATAAGCTTATGGATTAATATTTCTAAATTACTTTTCCTTTTAATCAACCACATTTGATACATTAGACTCAGAATCAGCACTGGTGTGGCCCAGAAAAATTCATTTTATGTTTTTTTTTTTAATTTTTTTATTCTCACCCTTTGAGCTTCCAAGGTAATGAAGTTTTAAGTGAGCCCTAAGAGCATCATCCTATCTAAGAGGCTATGAGTAAGATCTTTTCTTATTTTATTACATACTTCACTTACTTCTCCATTTTTGTACATATTTTCATGGTATTTTTTTCATTCCATAAAAACATCAGAGACTTGTGTCATTGGGAAAATCAGTTACAGTGCAGACTAACTGAGGCATTGACCCTGTCAAGGTAACCAGGAGGTAATAATTAGGCCAAATATAATAAGCCTTCTTTCCTTGAATTTCACAGCAATAGCATTTAAACCAACTTTTAAGTGGTTTTAAAGATGTAGCAGAACATGAATCTCACTTTGTAGGTATTTTTCCTTTATTAGGGATGTAGCATCCAGAAATTCTTATCTATTATCATATTTAGTCCTTTTTCCAAATTATGAATCATCTCACTATAGTTATTTACTAATATATACTCACTGAAATAACTTTCTGTGACCTGTTTGTATGTCCATTTACCCAGAGGCAATTACTAATGCTATTTTCATAGAAATTACAAACATTTAATTTCATGATAAAATCACAGCCTTATCTGTTAAGCTTGAGGTAGGTAAGGAAGAAGGTGAGAAGCACCTTTCTCATACAAAGTTCAGAACTCATATCCAGAGGAAATAAAACAGAAACCACCTTCCCATGGTGAAGCTTTTCATTTCCTAAGGGGAAGCGGTGAAAGGAGGAGTAGTGACCTCAGTGAGCTAGCTAACTCTCTGCTCCCATCTTAATTATCAGATGGTATTTGAGGATGCAGGGATTTCAGTATCACCTATAAGTTATTAATAGTACTGAAAGTTACTTTGATGAGATATAAGAAGAGAGATGATAATAGGAGTAAACTGCTCATATTGTGGGATAGGGAGATGAAATCACAGGAAAACAAACACAAGGGTTACATAAAAGTTAACTATATCAACATCATTCCATCCCTACCTTCCATAATTTTTTTTATAATCATAATTCCTGGAATAGGGGCAAAACTGTGGTGAGAAACTAGTTGAAAACCAATAGTTGGGTATTAGAAGAAATGGAGAGGTGTGTTTTTTTCTTTCATTCCCGTGTTTATCTTTACCCTTTGCCTTTTCAAGTCACAGGAAACAGCTCTACCACCTTTAGAAGTTCTGGCTAACCCAGTCACTTGAGTCTTTTCTTATCTTTTAGTTTTGAAGCTGTCCATTACTTTTCAACCTAATATATTGTAGAGCTTGGTACTGAGAGTAAAAAAAAAAAAAATAGGTAAGAAAACATCAAATTTTAAGTTTGGAAGTAGGCACTGGACATATCCTTCATAGTATAAGCATAATGTTAAAAACGTCTTTGGTGGTGATTTAGCAACAGTTTAATTTATTTAATGTTTATTTATTTTGAGAGAAAGAAAACATGAGTGGGAGAGGGGCAGAGAGAGAGGGAGAGCGAGAATTCCAAATAGGCTCTGTGCTGTCAGCACAGAGCCTGATGTGAGGTTTGAACTCACAAACTGTGAGATCATAGCATGAGCCGAAATCAAGAGTCAGACACTTAAGTGACTGAGCCACCCAGACACCCACAGCAGTTTGTTTGTTTGTTTGTTTGTTTGTTTGTTTATTATTTCTATGGGCTTATTCTGCTTTTCTCTTTGGAATGCCATAGAGTTTTGTTTGAGTCCTTCAATAACTGACTTGGCTTGATTCCCATGACACAACATAGTAATCCGGGGTTCATACATTTCATTGGAGCCCTGAAAATTTACAGTTTGGCCAAGATCAGGAGGCTAGTTCCATTGCAACCACACCAACATAGGTCATTAACCACATGAAGACAGCCAGACCTTCCACCAGAAACAGACACATGATGAGGTTTGGAATCCTAGTGACGGGGTCACTTGTAACTATGGAAAACTTCTGAAAACAGTTTGATTTCATGGCCTTTTGATGTCTGTACAGCTTACATGATAGACTTGTAGACCCTGAAGATTATGGGAACAAAGAGAAGAAGCAGGATGACATAAGAGGCCATAGTCACAAGGCTAAAATCTTCAGGGAAAATAGCACTGTCAGCATAAGATGAAAGACAAGCTCAGCTTTCTTCAAATTGTGCCACAAAATCAGACGGTGGTTTGTACAAGAGACTGCAGAGCAGGAAACCCCCTCCTGTATGTCTTTCCTTCTGTCACTGGGCATGGAGGGCTGGGACCCAAGGTCAGAGAGCAGTTAGATGGAAGTGAGAGATGTCTAGTGGCTCTACCATGGGTTTTTCCAACAAGGTCAGGAGAGAGAGATGGCAAATAATATTCACACCGTTGGCTCTCCCAAGTCCCTTCACTATTTCCACTTCGTGCTTAGACTCTGACTACTCGTAATGTTTTGATATATGGCCTTCCAGACTTTCTCTATTATTTTATATGCTAACTGAAACTTTTCTTGTTTAATATTTCACTTACAAATCCCTTCTGCCTTTGCATTTTTTCCCTACTGAAAGTGTTCTCCAATTGTTTTCTTTTGTCTCTCTACCCCTGCCCTAATCCCATTCCCCTGAGGTCTCCTCTGGTAATGTTTTGTTATATAGCCTTTCAGACTTCCGCAATTATTTTATATGCTAACTGGAATCATAGACTGTTTTCACTGGAAGGGACCTTAAAGATCATCTTTCCATCTCCCCCACCCTCCACTGTCCACTCACTGCAGGCTTCCAGTAGATACAGAGAGGCTAAATGCCACCCCCCGCCCCCTCCCCCCCGTCCCCTGAAATGCCACCTCAGCCAGTAATTGAGAAAACTGGAACTAAAACCCAGGCAGGTTTCTTCACTCCTAGTTAAATGACCTTTCTACTGCCTCCCACAATTTTATTTTCTTAGTCTGTTTCATGGCCTAAAAAAGTAGTTTCTGTAGGATGGGTTTAAGTGAGTTGTGGCTAGATTTAGTTTATGAGGTGACCATTCATTTCCATGTGGATAACAAGTCGGCAAATGAACAAACTTCTAACTAAATAGAAGTGGCTGTAGTTCGTCTCCTCTGTTCTTCCCCTGGCCTTAGTGAATGTAGCCCACAGGCCCAGGGCTCTGCTTTACTGGAGCAGCTTTCTTGTACTAAAATAGTCCTTGGACACATGTATCATATAGTCAGCTTTTGCCTCTCTTTTCTCTTACTGGCCACTTACTTTGGGCAAAGGCACATCATTCCCTGCTTTCTCTTCATGTACTTCTAGAAAGATGGACTTAAACCAGCCAGGCCATTTGAATTGCCGATTTTCTGAATATCTTCTAGGTATTCCTCATAGAAACCAGGATTCTCCCCTGGTGTGGGACATCATGTTTTTGTACCTTCATGTACCTTCAACTGAAATTTACAGCTTCATCAGTAAATTCTGACCTACCTTAAACTTCTAGTCTTGACTTTTTCTTTAACATTTTAAACAGACCCTGCTCCAGGCTTTTTAAGTTCAACCTGCGCACACACGTACATCCCCTTTCATAGGTAGAAAATGCACACTTTCTCAAAATCACTCTAATGAAATCCCTGGGGTCTCAATCTGCCTCTAGACTTCTTCCACCCCAGTCGTGCTCAGAACTTCTAACTCACCTGACCCACCTGAAAGTCCCAGGATTACTTTCCTCCCCACTGGGCCTAGATCTTTGGTCTTTGTTCCAAGTCCATCATATCTTCTGATTTATAATAAACTTACTTGCTTTAACTATAGTCAGATCTCTGACAGACTTCATAGTGATTTTTGGATGAGGGATTTTTTTTCTGCCAGGGATCCAAATTGAACAAACTCGAGTTTTGAAGGGAGAACATGACGGGGAATGGATGCCAAAGAGGCCCACTCTGCAAATATATTGTGCAATTAACAGAGTGCAAGTGAGCTCTTCTGAGTTTGATGGCGGTAATTGTTTCTTGGGGTTCTCTTTTTTCACATAACCCTCTGCCTGTTGTTTTCCTTTGTATGTGCTTGTGAGTGTCTTGTGGGGGATGTTAAACAAGCACCATTTTACTCCATGCGATTGTAGCATCATGCTTTCATGTTTACCTTTCATATCCACTTTAAAGATGCAATCTGTTTTACCACTGGGACTGCTGCTATGGCCAGTTCTGTAGCATTGCCTTCAGTTCAGGCACATGCCTCTGAAACCGTAATCACTAACAGATGCTGCTCTGAATCAAGAATTCCCCTCTCTGGCTACTCAGCCTGAGCAATGAGCTGCCTAACTTGGACCCTACTAGCTTCTTGAAAAACTCCACAGGCTGCCTTACTAGCATATTGGTAACATGCAGAAGATTGATATTTTCCAGGCCCAAGCAGGACTTTGAAATAATACCTAGCAGTTGTAGAGAACTATTTATTTTCCCCTCCTCCCACAAATGTTTTCTCACACATGATCTCATTTTATCCTTCACATAGTCCTTGGAGTTAAATAGAGAAAGCAGTATTTTCCCCTAGGAACCTGAGGTACAGAGATGTTAAGTAACTTGCTCAAGGTCACACAATTAGCCTTGACTCCTAGTCTGGTGTTCTTTCCACCAAAATGACACTAGTATTTACTTTGTCTTGTGTCAAAGTTGTCTAAAGTCTTTTCGGGTGCTGCATGAATCCAAGCTATCATTCTTACAGCTTAGATTTAAATTAAATTTGTAACAACTTTTCATGGCTTTTTTTCCACCTTGGTCCTTAAGTTATAAGTCTAAGGCAGTTGTTTTGTGTGCTAAAAATTATTTGGGAGTCTTGTTCAGTAGATCAAAAGTGTAGACCCAAATTCAGCATTAAAAAACACAAAAATCAAAAACCGACCACCCAGTGATTCTGAATCAGGTAGTCTGTGTAAACACTATTCTAAGAGCTACAGTAAGCAAGCCACTTAAGATCCCTGAGCCTCAGTTTCCTCGTTCAAAAAACAAAAGGAAGCAAGACTAGAATTAGTAAACTATTTCCAGAAACTAACATAGATCCCAACCGTAACAGCTTGCATCAGAATTCCTCTTAGGGAAGAAACAGTACTTGTCTGGAAAAACGCTTTGGAGGTAGACAGGAAAACCTCTGGGGTCTGGGTTTTCTGGACAGGGCAGGGAGTAAGAATAGAGGGGAGTTTATGGAAAGACATGAAGTGAGGTGCTGAGTATGTTAAAGGCCAACAGAGATATCTCCTGTGGTGAGATGCCCAGAAAGGACTCTGGAGAAGCAGAATGGTTGATATGGAGTTCCAAGGTGTTTGCTCTGTGGTCCTTCCCTGTGGTCCCTGTATATTTAGGAAAATATATATTTTGTGTGAATAGAAGCTTTTTTTATGGCAATCAATGAAGAGGCTGGATTTAATTCTGGATTAATATAATGTAGAACTGATCAGAAGAGATCATAAGAACATAAGTTTTGGGAATTTGAGGAAATCTTAGAGAGAACTTAGGATTTCTACAGACTAGAATTGGAGGCTTAAGCGCATTTCACCTAGTTTTTCATGGGATAGATGTAACCAGGGGACATCTGGGTAAATATATGAGAGAAGGAACATGTAGAAAATACTATTTATGAAATATTCTCATGGCCTTAGAGGAACAAGAATGTGATTAGAGGTGTCATAAGAAAGGTGCATATCAAAAAAGTGAATATGAACAATGATGTTTACAAATAGGGTAGTTGAAAGATAAAGAACTTTGAGGTGTAGTTCCAGCATGGGCCTAGTTTATGGAATTAAATTCATTCATTCTGAGTTCTAGTGCCTTTGTTCCTTTTCCTATGCATTACATAAATGTAGTACACACGGACTGTTGATGCTTTTAATTTAGAATCCAGAGCCAAAAAAAATTGGGGTTTTTTTTCACCTGGAAATATTTATTTCAAGATTTTCAGGAAGAGTTGTTGGTCTGAAAGAGCAGATGTTGGGGAGGCACAAGGCATAGGGCAATAGAACCAAGGCATTGGTTTCCAATTCAGAAAAAACAGATATTCTATATGAATGTAAGGAGCAAAAATGTCCTCTTTGCAAAGAAGTAGGAGCCCAGATATGCAGCCTTAAAGATGAAGCTATGCCCTCATCTGTGATTTGGATACTAGAAAGTCCCAATCTTCTCCACAACTTAGAGGCTGAGATGACAAGATTTGATGAGAATGCTTATGTTGAATGGTTTCAGTCCTCTGGGTAAAGAAAGGGAAATAGCATCATCTGCTGAAAAATAAAAGTTGGGATTATAGAAAATTGTGGGATTTACAAGAGAGATCTGTACTAGTTCTGGAAGAATTAAGCTAGGTAGTTCAATCAATGGCAAGACTGCCTATGAGTGACTAGGGCCAAAGAACCCCTATACAGGCTTATACAAATTTCTTAAATAAAGGTTCCCTTTATCCCCTTACTGTCAGCAAAATTCAATTCCCTTTGAGAATTCTGCTTAAGTGGGTTTTTCATTTTCCCCTTCTTTCAGCATCAGGGGACCAGGAAGAGCAAGCAGAGAAAAGCCCAACATTCTTCTGGCTTCCCTTTTATTATTTATTCTTGCAATCAGCAAATATTTGTTGAGCAGCTAGTAGTCTAGGTGCTCTGGGTTAGGTGCTGAGAATATAACTGTGAACAAAACAGACTGTATATGGAATTTATTTTGTAATCATTTTAATTCCTTGGATAATAATACCTCCTTTGAAACTTACACTGTATATAGAAATACTACCCTTTCTTGTTGCTCTCATTTACCAAATTACCCATATGTTGAAGCTTTGGTTGCCTGTCCTTCAAATCTAGGTTATGGGTATGAGGAGAGCTGAGCATTCTTTGAGCGGTGTCTCCATTTTTCAAATGATGGAGATCCATGGTCTAAATTTATTTTTTGTAAGTCATTTCATATGACTGAAAAGATTTACTGGTATCAAAACCTTGCTTTGGGACATCTTAACCTATTCAGAAAAAGTTAACAATGAATGTGATGGCCATACCCTTGATTTGATCTTTGCCTTAAGACTGAGTTTTTATCAGCATTCATTGCTCAATTGTATATTTTATTATTTTGGGATGGAAAATCAGTTGCTTTCTGTAATCAAGTCCCCAAGTTCCTGAATTTATTCCCCATGATTCCTGTTTGCACATTGGTGAATTCTTTTCTGAGTTCATCTTTTTCTTGTAATACCTTGCTGTACTAGTTTGTTAGGTCTGATGTAACAAATTACTACAAGCCGGATGACTTAAATAAACAACAAAAATGTATTGTCTCCCACATCTGGAGGTCAGAAGTCCCAGATCAAGGTGTCAGCAGCATCGGTCTCTTCTGAGGGCTGTGAGGGACGATGGTTCCGTTCCTCTTTCCTAGCTTCTGGTGATCAGCTGGCAATCTCTGATGTCCTTGGCTTTTAGATACATCACCTAAACTCCGCCTTCATCTTCATATGGTGTTTTCCCTGTTGTGTGTCTTTGTGCCCGAATATCCCTTTTTAATTTTGATGCAATTATATTGTATTAACGTTCACCCCAATGGCCTAATTTTAACTTGATTATCTTTATTTCCAATATAAAGTCACATTGTGAGGTAGTGGGGTTAGAACTCCAATATATCTTTTTTGGTGGTGGGAAGCAGGACACAATTTAACCCACAATGCTTGCCAGGCACACCAAGGGCAACTAAATCATGCTACTCACGTTCCATTTGCCAATCTTTTTTCCTAGGGCTACAAGTTCATTTAATGCACAATCCGTCTTCCAAGTTATCACAAGCAACAGTTTTACCAAATGTTAGAGGTGTTCCTAAGCTAATGCCACCTTTTCTTTCACATTCCAATTTGTGGTTCTGGAGATACTCACAAATTAGCACAATATTCACAATGGTTGCTCATGGAGAACTAAGAATGTTTTCAATATTGGGCAATTCATATTACCCTTAATTTTAAAAGTAGATCTATTTGTATGCTTGCCAATTCCCTACAGATATTAGAGGAGGCCGTGTTCCCTGTGTCTCCAACTCTCGATGCTCTTTTGACTGTATCAGTTCTTTTAGTCCCTGTCCAATTAAGTTTGTCCCAATATGTTAGTTCATTTTTGGCTCCCACACCATTTTTCCCCCCTGTATCTATCCTATACCCTGCAATCCACTCCTTCAGTTTGTCTCTCTCTATTGTCCTCAATAGTGATACCTCCTATTCTTTTGTCCTACTGATCCTAAAAAAGGCCAGTACCAAAGTATATCCAGTCATTCCAGTCCTCCTCTGACCTGTAGCACGTTAAGTGCTTGTGGAGGAAGCCACAGAGAGTCCCTACAGCTTCGTGGTATCTAATCTCACTGTGTCCTCAACACTGCTGAGAAATCATCCACGGGTTCTCTCTCTCTCTTCCATTCATGGATATGCCATATAAGCTTAAGAATCTTTGGAAAGCATAACCTTGTTTTTAAAAAATTCTGCTATGCAAAAAATGATCCAGTAAGTAATTCCATAACTTTCATCTTTAATTTTTACAACATTCTTTCCATTTGCACCCATTTGTTCTATTTTCCTTTTTGTTTCAATATCCTGCCCTTGTTCAACTTTGTCCTTTGCTATTGTGTTCTATCCTACCTTTTCTACCTCTTCAGGCAGCTTACTCCATCAAATGCCTTTTCTTTATCCCTGATTTTTAATTTTTACTCTTGAGTGAGATTTTCACCTCAGCATAATCCTTTGCTTAGTTTATCTTGATCTTAAAAATCATTCTTGGGCTTTATACTTTGTTTTGTTTTGTAAAATATCTTCATATGTTTTTCTTATGATCCGCTTCCCTTGTCTCTACTCCTTTCTCCTGTACACTAAAACTAACAGGTCACTCTTGGCAGCCTTTTGTTTCCTCACAGTTAAGAATAGAAACTACCAAATGCCTCATATTTTGAGCTTAGAGAACCACCAGGTTGGAACCATCTCTCCTCTAGTAAAATACCAATGTATAAGTAACAAACTATCATGTTAGGATGTAAAGTGATTAAAATATCACATTCTGAATATCAGACAATTTTTATGGTTTTGTATTGTGTGATGTCTCTCTTAGCACCAAATTCAGAGATTCACATTTCATTTTTTAACCCTCCTTGAGATTTTTAAACTAATCCTACTCTGACAATCTTTAATTGTATTTGGAATACAAATCAAGACTTTCCCTGCTTATCATTTTGGTAAAAATGTATTAAGGCTTTATGAAGCAACTATTAAATGTCCTTCTATAGGCTTTGCTTAGAAAATTTTGTATTGGGAGATTCACAGATCTATGAAGTTTGGTTATTAAAATCCAAGATGTTTTATAAGGAACATATTAACTAGGGAGATATTCTGTGGAGCCACTTAAATAGAACAGCCTCATTTTTGCTAATGACTATATAGTAATCTATTTATATGTTTGGTCATAATTTTACTTCTATTTAGCATTCTCCTTGATGACCATTTAGATTGCTTCCAATCATTTTCTATTATAAACAGTCCTGCAATTAATATTTTTGTATATGTATCATTTCATACACAAGCAAGGATACTTGTAGCACGAATACCTATAATTAACATTCCTGGGTCAAATTTTATGTGCATCTTTAATCCTTGTAAGTGTTGCTAATTGATCTTTATAAAATTGTACCAATTTACTTACCTACTAACATGTATGAGAGTGGTTGTTTCTTCACAAATGCATGGTAATAGTGTTAGCAAACTTTTTTTGCCAGTCTGAAAAGTTAAAAATTACCTCTGATTGCAGTTCAAATCTGTATGTATTTTATTATGAGTGAGGTTAATGTATTTTTCAATCTGGAATTTTTGGTCTTTATCTGGGATGTTTATACAATATATATTGAATGTAATATTGAAATTATTGCACTTGAATCTATTATCCTGCTTTTTGTATTGGATGTGTTCCATCTATTCCCTTTGTTTTTTTTTTTCTCTTTTCCTACATTTTTGGATTGAATATTTTTTGAATTCTATTATGTCTCCCTTATTAGTTTTAGCTAAACCTCTTTATTTCTTAGTGGTTGCTCCAGGTTTTGAAACATGCATCTTTAAGTTATAACAGTCTACTTTCGAATAATGTTACATCACTTCACATGTAATGTAAGAACAGTATACTTCCATTCACCTCTACCTTTATGTTATTGTTGTCATACCCTTTACTTATGCATGTTATAATTTCACAATACATTATTATAGTTTTTGTCTTAATCAGACAGTTATCTTTTAAAGAAATTTTAAAAATGAGGTAAAGCTTTTACATTTACCCACATCTTTACCACTTTTGTACTTTTTATTCTTTTGTGTAGATCCAACTTGCCATCTGGTATTACTTTTCTTCTCTCTGAAAAAATTCCATATTCTTTTAATATAGATATCCTCATGATAAATTCAACATTTGGAAGATATCTTTAATTAAAATATGTTTATTTCATCTTTATTCTGGAAGATACCTTTACTGAATGTAGAATTCTAGATTGACAAGTTTTCTGTTTTGTTCTTTAGTCATTTAAAATTTTGTTTCATCCTCTTCTAGTTTGAATAGTTTACGAGGAGAAGTCTTCAGTTACTTTTACTTTTGTTCTGTTTATCATGTTAATTTTTTAAAAGATTTCTTTTAAGATTTTTTCTTTGCCATCAGTTTTTAGCAATTTTTTTATAAGTTTGCTTCTATCTTTGACATTATCTCTAGACCTCATACAATTTCTTTCTTACTGTGTGTGTTTTGCTTAAATACTTACACAGTTACATATTTTAACACTCTTGTTTGCTAGTGTCATCATCATTGTCATTTCTGATTTTGCAATTTTTAGTACTTTTTCTTTTGTTTTATGAATCACATTTTTCTGCCTTATGGCATGCTGAGTAATTTTATATTAAATACTGGTCATTATGTGGTTTGCATTGTTGAGTGTTTTTATTTTGTGGTCTTCCTTTAATGATGGCTAAGCTTTGTTTCAACAGGTGGTTAGTTTACTTTCAAATCTATTGTATATCTTTGAGGCCCTTTTTTAAAAATTAAATTAAATTTTTTTTAATTTAAATTCAAGTTAGTTAACGTATAGTGTTGTATGGCTTCAGGAGTAGAACCCAGTGATTCATCACTTACATATGAAGCCCTTTTGAAAACTGGTGCAGTGCATCTAGATTAGAACTCTGGATGTCCAATATTCAAATAGTAAATCCAAATCCTTTCCTCTTGGTTTTCAGCGATTTTTTTCTATTTCTTTTTGTACTGTGTAAGTTTTGATCAAATGAAAAATATTAAAAATGAGACAGTTTTAGAATTTGAGTCTGAATACTGTCCTTTTCTTCAGAGATGATTTGTAGTTGCTTCTAACAGGGAGTTCACTTCAGTCTAGTCTGGGGTTGAGCTGGTTCAAAGATGGATTCCAGTGTACGTGAAGGCTAATCCACTTCCACTGTGGCTATAAGAAGTAATCTTTTGGGGGCACTAGCTAAATCCTTAGCATGTTTACTAGAGTTTCCCCTCCTTGATGGGACTTGAAGTACAAGTTTGTCTCTCTAGCACCAGTAAACTACCTAAAGTTTTGCTCTACTTCTTAGTGTCTGTTATAGGCTGAATTGTGTCCTTCCCAAATTTCTATGTCTTAATCTGCAGTACCTCAGAATGTGACTGTATTTGGAGATGAAATCTTTAAAAAGCTAATTAAATTAAAGTGAGGTCATTATGGTGGGCCCTAATCCAATATGACTAGTGTACTTTAAGAAGAGAGACTAGGACACAGACACACACAGAAGGCAGACCATGTAAGACACAGGGAAAAGATGGACATCTACAAACCAAACAGAGAGGCCTCAGAGGAAACCAATCCTGCCAATACTTTGACCCTAGACTTCTAGCCTCCAGAATTGTGAGAAAATAAGTTCCTGTTGTTTAAACCACCCAGTCTGAGGTACTTTGTTATAGCAGCCCTAGCAAACTGATATAGGATCCTAGCTGCAACTTTCTGCTTAGCTTCTTATGTTCTTAGCTCCATGTTCTTTATGAGTTAGCTAACGCCTAGAGGTTAATTACATAGTTGAATGTTGGGTTCATCTTAATACATTTCCATTCCCTGTGAAATTCTCAAGGCTTAGCTGTCTTGTTGAATTCCAGGTTTTTCTCTCTAGTCCTGCGAGGCTACTCAGCTCAGCTTCTGCTCAGCTTCTCACCCTCATGGCAACTTTTTCTACTCAATTCTCAGATGGTAGACCCTTGCAAATCAGCAAATGCATTCAGAGGAAAAGTGGAGCAGAATGTTGAGCTTATTTCAGTACTTCATGACTCTTGGAGAGCCTTACCTCTCAAGTTCTGGCTGCCTAGAGAGTTTCTAATGCTTTCAATAATTTGTTTCTATTTTATCCAACTTTTCTAGTTTTTGTTTTTGTTCTTTTGTAGGGGGATTTGGTTTGATACAAGCGTGTCTATCAAACTTTTAGTGAAATTATTTTTATATTCATTTTGAACCTAGGCATTTCATTAAATTAAATTGTTCTTTGTAATATCTTTTTGATTGGATCTTGTTTGTCTCAAGGTCCAAATTTAATATGTTGAAACCTAATACCCAGTGTGATTGGATTTAAAGGTGGGGATTTGGAGAGGTGGTTATTTCATGAGGGTGGAGCTTTCATGGATGGGATTATTGCCCTAATATAAAGAGACCCCAGGGAGCTCCTTCACCTCTTCTGCCATATGAAGACACAGTGAGAAAATGGCTGTCTGTGAACCTGGAAGTGGACTCTCTACTGGCACCTTGATCTTGGACTTCCTAGCATCCAGAGCTGCAGCTGTGAGAAATAAATCCTTGTTTATTAGCTACCCAATGTATGCTATTCTGTTATAGGAGCCTGAATTGAGACAGTGAGGACCACATCTGTCTTTAAGCATTGAATATTGTTGTGAAGTATGAGGCCAGTCTAATTTTTTTCCCTTTGCATTAGGTACAAGAAAGAATGTGATACTGTAACAAGGTATAAGATACAACGATTTTAATAAAATTGAACTTTATATCTCTCTCACATATCAGTCTGGCTGGTCTGGTTTATCAGATAACTGCTGCATGAATTCATCCAGGGAGCAATTTCTTCTGTCTTCTTGCTCTACCATCCCCTTAGTGCATTGTTTTCATCGCCAAGATTGGAGGTGGGACCCTGGGCACATCTACATTCTAGCTTGCAAAAGAGAAAAAGAGCCAAAATTCAGAGAAAGAATTTTTTTAAATTGTAGACGACTTCGCACACTTCACTGTAGTGCATATCCAGTTGTTCAGAACATACTCATGTGTCCGTACTAAGTAATTACAAAGAAAGCTAGGAAATGTATTGTCTACTGGGTGGCCAGAAAAAAGAGGAAATTTAGAGGAAACAAGGAATCTACCTCAGACTTGTTGGTGACTTACTCATTTTGTCTGATGCCCAGAGTTCTTTGCTTTTGTTGTTGTTTTTTCATCTTTGAAGTCCAGTACTATCACTAAGGTATGTTTCAGTATGGTAATCCTATTGAAATAGGTTTTTTTTTTTTTTTTATGAACTGCTATATCAAGTTATAGGTTTGTCTCGGTTTTTCAAAATTACATCTTTAAATTATTTTTGTGTTGTTTTTTTGTTATTATTGTAGTCTGTAATTCATATCTTTCATTTTGCTTTCTTTTCTCAGTCCTTTTCTGTTCCTTGGTGTAATTTCAGTGATGGCTGTTTGTGCTGCTCAATGTGGCCTTGATTTCTTGGATGGATTTATTTTTTTCTTCTGTTTATTTCTTAAGTCTGCCAGCTCATGTTTCATCTCCTCCAGTTCTCTGCTTTGAGCTCTTTGATTCATTAAGTGTCTTTATTCATGACCATATATTTGGTCATGATTTTTATCTGAGCAGTGGCCATATTTTTCTAGTGTGTATTCATCACCTGCCACTTGTTTTTCCCACATTTTTCTTCCTTTTCCTGAAAGTAACTTTGCATACATACTTGGCTGGTTCTTTTTTGCTTATTACTTTTGTGAATGACGTGAATTCTTCCAGTTACTTGTGGGAGGTTCCTTCAGGGGAGAGACTAGAGCAGTGTTCCAGGCAAGCAGTAAGTTTCTTTGGTTCACAGCAAAGCTCTTTATGACTCAGTGGTGTGTGTGTGTGTGTGTGTGTGTGTGTGTGTGTGTGTGTGAATTCTTTTAACCTTCCTTTCTCCCTAGTTCAAAGAAATCAACAGTTTCTGGACTTTTCATAATTCAAGATCCATTTCCTTCACCCTTCTACAAGACACATTGATTCTCTCAAAAATGCATGTTTCCTTGTTTAGTCCGACCTCCTTTGCCTCTTCTGTGGGGTCCAGTGAAGCTCCCACTAAAGGCCCATGCATCCTGTTCCCATTGTTTCAAGCAACACTTGTGGTCCTGCCACATACTTTGAATAGCTGTGCTCCGTCTGATTTGTTTGAGATCTTTAGCCACATATGTCTTTTTAGGCATTTCCTGACATCAGGTGGCTCTTCCTCAGATATTACAGTACAGGGTTACATGTGTCTTCTAGCTTTATCAAAGATCATTTTTCTCTCTCTTTTCATTGTTATTGTGATTTTATTTCTTAGAGAAAACTGGATAGAGGTATCTTTTGTCTGGAACTTTATAAGCAGGTCTATGCATAGTCCATTTAGGGAAATCCATTATTTTTTAGGATTAATTTCTTTAAGTGGTATATTAACAAAATTTCAAGAATTCCAATATGTTTTTCAGAAAAGTTATACAGGGATGCCTGGCTGGCTCAGTCAGTAGAGCATGTGACTCTTGATCTCTAGGTTGTAAGTTCAAGCCCTACTTTGGGTGTAGATTACTTAAAAAAAAATCTTAATACTTACCTGGCAGGGGCGATACCATGATCATGAAGGTGATTTTCCCAAGGTGAGGCTTATCTATTGCACTCTGGATGTGCTGACCTTTGCAATTTCCTCAAATGTGGGAAGCTCAACTACATAATTGGTGGTAGTGGGGGACTGTGTTCGTGCTTTCCCCTGGTTTTCTCTTTAAAGAAAGTATATCTTGGGGCACCTGGGTGGCTTAGCCAGTTGAGCTCAGGTGATGATCTCGCAGTTCATGAGTTGGATCCTTGCATAGGGCTCTGCGCTGATAGCTCAGAGCCTGGAGCCTGCTTGGGTTTCTGTGTCTCCTTCTCTCTGCCCTCCCTGCTCATGCTCTGTGTGTGTGTGTGTGTGTGTGTGTGTGTGTGTGTGTGTGTCTCCCTCTTAAAAGTAAGTAAACACTGAAAAAAAAATCTTTAACAAAATGTTATACAAACATTTTTTTGTTTGTATACTCCATTAGCATAGGAGTGTTTCTATTTTCCTATTTTTTAAAGTATTTATTTATTTATTTATTTATTTATTTATTTATTTATTTATTTTTAAGGGAGGGAGAGAAAGAGGGAGAGAGGGAAAACACAAGCAGGGGAGGGACAGAGAGAGGGGGAGAGAGAGAGTCCCAAGCAGGCTCCATGCTGTCAGTGTGAAGTGCAACATGGGGCTTGATCCTACCAACTGTAAGATCATGATCTGAGCCAAAACCAAGAATTGAATACTCAACTGCCTGAGCCACCCAGGCACCCCTCCTATTCTTATGTAGATAGAGCTTTGTCTATTTGATACTCTAATATGATATGCCCCTTAAATTCCACTTTTAATTATTAGGTGGCAAATAATTTTCTTTTTTTTGAGAATTTTCCCTTATTGTCTATTAGTGATTTTTTGTTTTCTTCTGATGACTTTGTTAACCTTCTATGGATTACATAAGCTTTCCCTGAAAGGTATGTTGCATATCTTTTTCTCAGTCATTTGCCTGTTTTAGTTTTATTTTTAATATAATCTTTTACCAAGTAAAATATATTTTTATAGCAAGTTTAATATTTTCCTATATACCTTAGGTGACATTTTCTTTACCACTTTAAGATTATATATTGAGAAATATATTCCTTTAGTGTTATAGATTTTATTTTTTAATTTACATCTCTAATAAGCCTGGAATTTGTTTTAAGTGTGGTCAAAAGTATTAATCTAGCTGATTTTCCCCATAATTGTTAGTCATGCACTCCTTCACTATTTGCAGATTAAATTATTTTTCCCACTGATGTAAGACACCACTATTTACACATTAATCATATGCTCATACAGAAATAGTTCTAAGCTCTAAATTTTGGGGTGCCTGGGCTCAGTTGGTTAAGCGTCTGACTCTTGTTTTCAGCTTAGATCATGATCTCGCAGTTTGTGATTTTGAGCCCCACATCGGGCTTTGCGCTGACAGTGCATAGCCTGCTTGGGATTCTCTGTCCCCCTCTCTCTTTGCCACTTTCCTGTTCACCATCTCTCTCTGTCTCTCTGTCTCTCTCTCTCCCTCTCTCTCTTTCTCTGTCTCAAAAGTACATAAATAAACATTAAGAAAATAAATAAATAAAATAAACTCTAAATTTTATTCCATTGGTTGCTTGTTTTTATGGCAGTACTGTAATATTTTAATTATCATTTTACATACTTTATAATTTGTTTTCTAACAGGTCAAAAATTCTACCATTACTATAATTTTCAAAATCTCTTATTTAGTTTCATGTATTATTCTTCCAGATGAACTTTGGAATCATTTGTTGAGTTTCCAAAAATATATCCTCAAACCCACTGGGATTGCACTGAATTTATTTATTTATTTGGGAAGAATTGACATCTTGATAATATTAAGTCTTCTTAGTTGGTAACATGATATAGTTCTCCATTTAGACATGTTTTCTTTATGTCCTTCAACAACAATATTGTGGTTTTCTTCACAGAGAGTCTGCACATTTCTCATGAGTTTAACTCTTAGGTGTTCTATATTGTTTTGCTATTAAGAATGTATTTATTTTCTAATTTGTAATTGCTTTAAAATAAGAAAATATTGAGCTTTATTCTGTAATACTACTCTACTAATCTTTCTTATAAATCCTAGTTGCTTTGTAGATTATTCTTTTGAATTTTATACATAGACAATGATGCCATCTACAAACAATATTAGTTTTTCTTCTTCTTTTTCAATATTTGTATTTTATTTGTACAAAATTTGTATTTATTAATTTGCTTTCTTACCCAACTGCATTGGCAAATTTTTCCAGAATAATGTTAATTAGTAATAGAAGTAGCAGGCATACTTGTTCTTGATTATAATAGGAACACATCTACTGTTTTACTGTTAGAGTGGCTTTTTTCTAGACCATGTATAGTTGACTCTATTAAAAATATTTTTATTTTTCCATCTAATGATCACTGTCTTTTAATTGATATGTGGATCATTTACCATTAATGTAACTATTGATGGTTGCATGTAAGTCTATTTTTATTTTACTCTTTTTTTTTCTTTTTTTGCTTGTCTCCTCTGGTTTTATTCCTTTATTTCCTTTTCTTATCTTCTTTTTCTTTTCTTTTTTGGTAGCTCACTTAATTTATTGGCTTGTTTTCTATATATCTTTGTATTTTTTTTTAGTGCTTGCTTTAGAGGTTATGATATATATATATATACACACACACACATATCTATATACACACACACATACACACACACACACACACACACACACACACACATATATATATATATATATATATATATATATACAGCTAAGTTAATATCTTTCCAATTCAAACAAAATGCAGAAGCAAAATTTGGAGCTATAGAGTGTTTTGGACAAAAAGTGAAATTAATCTAATTGTATTTTAACAAGATAACTTTGTTGCTCTGTTGAGAAAAGACTAAGGGTACAAAGGCTAAAGTAGGAAGACTATTACAAGTATAAGGAAAAAATATAAGGAGTTTCCTTCTATTACTATTTTGCTGAGGGATTTTATCAAGAAAAAAATGTTAATTTTGTCAAATGTTTTTTTCTGCTTCTACCAAAGTAATTATTGAAGTAATCATTTTATCCTGTTAATGTGGTGAGTTTTATGGATTTCTTTTTCTCTTTTTTTTAAAATTTTTTTCAATGTTTATTTTCTTTTTGACAGAGAGAGAGAGCATGAGCGGGCAAGGAACAGAGAGAGAGACACAAAATCTGAAGCAGGCTCCAGGCTCTGAGCTGTCAGCACAGAGCCCGACACGGGGCTCGAAGTCACAGACTGCAAGATCATGACCTGAGCCTAAGTCGGATACTCAACCGACTGAGCCACCCGGCACCCCTATGGATTTATTTTTCAATGCTAAATCAACTTTGCATTTCTGGAATATACCCCACTTGGTCGTGAGGTATTATTCTTGTTATAACTTTGTTAATGTAACATTTGCTAAGTGGGATACAGGTGCTGGTTGGTGAGCTATGGTTCTACAAATGACCACAAGAGAAATTGAAATAGAGGATTATTACTCATAGGTCCTGAAGCAAGTATACAGTAGGTCTCAAGGTGTCACATAGGGACATCAAGACAGAGTATAGGCAGAGAATGAGATAGGACCTGTGGCACAGGCATTTATTAGGGTCCATGGCAGGAATGCTTTGGGGTTCCCAGGCTAAGGCTGTTTTGCTCAATTCAAACCAAAAAGAATGGGGTTTGGGTAAGCTCTATGAAGGTCTTATCTAAGGAGCATGTGAGGAAGACCCTGACAGGCCGAGGAGACTGTTAATTGCAAGGGCTGTTGGAAAACTCAAATGAGGAACTTATATTTGTTTGTGGGCTATTATCTGGGGCATGTGCTTGCAGTGAGGGGACTAGTGTCTGTTTAAGTAAACAAAATGGATGCTGAGGCATCAATATCATGAGGTAGTTTAGCTAACTCTTGACAATTTTTTTATATGTTCAGATTTGATATGTTAATATTTTGTTAAAGAATTTTGAGAGTATTCATGAGGGATATGGGTTTATAATCTTGTTTTTGTAAGATTTTTGTCTAGTTTTGGTATTAGGATTATCTTAGTCTCATACAATGAATTGAGAAAATTTTCAAATGTGTCCTTTCTAGGGTCCCACCTGAATGCTTGGGTATTCAGCCAAGTCTCTTCATTGGGCTTGTCAAAACACAAACATCTCTCAGTATTGTGATAGCTTTGGAATCTGCATTAGTCTCATGGCCCTTGAATAGTTCCCTATAAGACCTCTTGGAATCTTGCTCTGTGCATGCATAACTTAGTGTTTATCCAGAGACTAAAAGGGATCTCTATGCAGATATATGGAGCTATTATTCTATACAACTGTGGTGCCTTTCCTCACAAATTTCACTTTGATTTCTCTACTCAGCAAGGTTTCTGCTCCCTATTTGTGATCCACTGTCTGTGCTGCTATTTGTAAGATGCTTCCAGGCAGAAGCATACCACTTACTTCATTATAGCAAAAATTATATATCTAGACACGTCGAATTTGAGATTTCTATTAGGTAGCCAGATAGCAAAGTATGGTAGACTATTGAATGCATGAATTTGGAATTCATGGATAAGGCCCTTGAATGGATAAGGTCCTTGGAAGTCCTTTCCTCCAAGTTTCTCCTTCTGCTTTTTGGTTTGCTTCTGTTTTTCTGTTTAGGGTAATAGGCTTTCCTCAATTGTCTCTTGATCTTGGTGATTCCATCTTATTTAAGAGCTAAGAGGCTCTGTTTCTGTGTGTCCATGGGTTTTAAATGATGTGCTTCATGGTTGGGAGATAGAAGTGGGCCATTTCTTTGGAAGAAAGATGCACATTCATATATGCATATATTAAACACACATGCATATATTTTTTCAGTGAGTCAATTTCTCCAGAGCAAAGTTCTTTAATCCATTACCTAAGAGTTGTAAAATCCTGACTACCAGTATTCTGAGAAGCAAGTTAAAAGTGGGGGCTCCCAATATCAAATATCATCATTTGGTATGTTCTCTCCAATATTACCCCCTCTTTTTTTTTAAAATATGAATCTTACCCCAATTCTCAATGAGCCAGGATCAAATCCTGGATTTGGTTTAGTATGCAAGAGAAGAAAGCCTTCAACATTCTGCCAAGGTTGGGGAAGAGTAGTCACCCACCTGATAGCATGAGCTGGTAGTCCAGGAATCCTACTGCTGCTTCTTTGGACTTTTCAGTCAGTTGCCCATATTTAAGTCCACCTATACACTCTCTTTCTGGGATACCTGAGGATTCAAATTACTGAGGTTGTTTTGGATGCTGCAGCTCGAATCAGTTTCGTTCTGGGTTTCCTTCGTGGCCAATTTGCTTTCAGCTTTCTCTGGGCTGCTAGTCATTCTACTTGTGCATCTGCTTTCTTGTTTCCAAATTTGTGTGGCTTTCATATCCTTTGCTATTTTCTTTATACCTATGAGTTCCTATCTTAAATTCCTTTTAAGTTATTTTAGTGAGGTTTCAGGAGAGGTTGAATTAATATTAACACTAACTTCTATTTTCTCTCTTTAATTATAAATTGACTAGCCTCTCTCTCTTTCTCTCTCTCTCTCTCTGCCTTTTCCTCCCTCACTCTCTTCCCTTTTGTCTCAATTTCTGTTTTAATATCTCTTTCTCTCTCTCTTAATTCAGAGCTCTTTCAACCCTTGGCATATCTTTTTCAGCACAGAAAATGTTTTTCTTATTATATCATTGATTGTAGTGCTTTTATTTTATTTTATTTTATTTTATTTTATTTTTTAGTGTTAATTTATGTTTGAGACAGAAGAGAGACAGAGCATGGGCGGGGGGGGGGGGGTGGGTGGCAGAGAGAGAGGGAGACACAGAATCTGAATCTGGCTCCAGGCTCTGAGCTGTCAGCACAGAACCTGACACCGGGCTCGAACTCACGGGCCGCCAGATCATGATCCAAGCGAAGTCAGATACTTAACTGAGCCACGTAGGCACTCCTGCATTTTGTTTTTTGTAGCCACTTTCTTTAAGATCTAACCCTGGGATTATCCTCTATGTAAATCAAATCTGACCTCCCCAAGCAGAGCCAATCTCTTCATTCTCTATATTTCTGTAGCACTTTGAATAATCTTCTGTCATAGCACTCATCAGAGTGTTTTGTCAAGTAAGTTTTTTTTTTTTTGTATTCCTCCTCTGACTGTAAATTCCTTGAGGCATATTTTATGCAGTCAGTATATGTCAGGGTAATGAGCATGTGAAACAGTGTGACCTAGAGGGGTTTCTGATAAGGTGAAGAGGCACAGACAAGAAATGAAAATCGGTTCTCAGATATAGAATTATTAGACTAAGCTATAATACAAACCAAGATCCAGAGATCTAGCATTGCATAGAAATGTTCATTACAGCCTTGCTTATCATGATAAGAAATGGTGAACATCAATGAGGGAATGTTAAGAACACCATAATATATTCTTTTGGTGATTATCTTTGTTACAATAAAAGAAAATTTAGAAGAATTCACACAAAAAGTTATGTGATAGAGTGTTAAGTTTAAAAAGCAAAATACAGGGGCGCCTGGGTGGCTCAGTTGGTTAAGTGTCTGACTTTGGCTCAGGTCGTGATCTCACAGTTCGTGAGTTGGAGCCCCTTGTCAGGCTCTGTGCTGACAGCTCAGAGCCTGGAGCCTGCTTCGGATTCGGTGTCTCCCTCTCTCTCTGCTCCTCCCCCACTCATGCTCGCTCTCTCTCTCTCTCTCTCAAAAATAAATAAAACATAAAAAAATTAAAAAGCAAAATACAAAATTTTATATGTTGTATGTTAAAAAAAAACCTATACACAGAAAAATATACTGGTTGTCTTCAGGTAGTAAAAATAAGGGTGGTTTTTTTATATTATCCAGTGTTTTAATAAAAAAAAATATGTACTGTTTTTAGAGTAAAAAAAAAAGAAAGAAATTTTTAAAAAATCATGAAAATGGGAAAACTTGTTACAGCAAGTTGAGGACTTTCTAAGTCACAATCTAAGGTTTATTGAGAGGGAGGGCAGGAAGAGGCATGAAAAAGAGGATTCAGAAGCGTTTATCACTGGTCAATGAGTGAAAGGCTTTAACTGAGTAAAAAGGACATGTGCATTGTGTTGTGAAGAAAAACCAGTAAATGACATTAGATGAGAAAGCAGTCTTGTAAACTGAATACCAATGAATTTTTTGAATCATTCCATTTTAAACTGAGCCTCAAAATCCTTCTTGCTGCTTACTGCCTCTTTTAAGAAGGGGGAGGGCATGGTTTAACATGAGACCTGTTAGTTTGGGTAGCATTGAATGAAGTTATTGGGTATTGGGCACAATTGAGGATGGATGGATGGGGATTCTGTGTGTTTCTGTATTGATAAAAGAATTTAGTGACTGTTTTATGTAATATGTTGGGTGGTGGTCAGGGAAGGGAGTTTCTCTAGGATTTCTACCTTGGCTCATAGTGCTTACCATGATAATAATAATAATAATAATAATAAAGCTTATTAACAATTACCTACCAGATTTAAAAGTTTTGTCTTGTATTCCTCCTCTGACTGTCAAATTCTTTCATAGTGCTTATATTTGATGTATAGGAGAGGATAATTATGTATCCAGTTTCACAGAAACAGTATTTTTTGCCTAAATCATATGTATTGACTATATTGATAGACCCAAATTTGCCCAAGAAAAGTGTGTTTTGCCTTGACTCTGTAGTTTTTGCCTTGGTCTGTTAGCATCTCTTGACCTTTTTCGTTCCATGGGCCCTTTTGGCCATCTGATAAAGATTATAATAAGATATATTGAATTATAAAGAGAACATTCTGTACAGTTGTCAAAATATTAAATCTATAGAATAGTCATATATGTGCTTCTTTATTAATACATTAAATTATAAAACAAGTCATTTAAAATATAGCTAAGTTAGTTTTATTTATTAAAGAAATTATAAAGAGTTTGCTGCTTAACTTATATGAGAACATTAAATTCTAGGGCAGACTCTGACTTACCTCTTTCAATGATCAACCGATAATTATAGGTAGGGAGTCCTGGAAAGCAATATGGGTCTGTGTCCCCTATGTGAAAACATGCACCTTTATTTATTTATTTGTTTAATGTTTATTTATTTCTGAGACAGAGAGAGTCAGAGCATGAGTGGGGGAGGGGCAGAAGGAGAGGGAGACACAGAATCAGAAGCAGGCTCCAGGCTCTGAGCTGTCAGCACAGAGCCTGATGCGGGGCTCGAACTCCCAAACTGAGATCATGACCTGGGCCGAAGTCGGTCGCTCAACTGACTGAGCCACTCAGGCGCCCCGAGAACACGCACCTTTCAAGTGGGAACATTTGAGGATACAGTGGACAAGTGACTATGGTATGCACAATAGTTATTCAATAGGTGGTTATCCATGTTGCATCCTGAGTATTATTTAGGCAGGAAGATAGCAACAAGTTACCTATCACCATAATTTTGAAGTAGTGATACACGTAAACACTGTTTTTAGTTATCTGTAGTAACTATAATGATATATAAAAATGTTTGTGATTTGTTTTGGTGACAAGGCTATAGATGCTGCTGATACTGCTGTGATTTGTTGCCTATATTTATACTCAAGGGAAAAGCCAAGTCAGAGTCTAGTGAGGAAGAAAAGATATAATTTTTTCACCCACCCATGGTCATGAAACTCTCAAATTCTACCCTTGAATCCAAGGTTAAGCATGTTTGCCTTAGATTCTTTATCCTAGTCTCACTCATGACCCTAAACTATATTAGTCATGGATTTTTAGACAGTAACATTGGAGCCGATCTTCATTCTTTCTCTGCCATAGTGCTTTAGTTTAATTGGTATTGAATCTTGAAGGTGTTTTTGACAAAAGTGTTTGATTCTAGATGGTGAAATCTGAGAAGAGTGAACTAGGCCACAAACCATGGAGCCTGTTTGTTTTCAGATCTAAAAAATGACTTGCTCTAAGAACAAACTTGCCCTGCTTTTCTTTAGGACTTGAGAAAGGTTGAGCCCATTTTTGTTTTCATGTTGAAACTTTTTCTTTGTCAACCACAGGAAGAGATCTGAATCAGAGACATGTGGTGTGATGTCTGGCCCCCAGAGGTATAGTTAAACCAACAGAGCTATCTTGCAAAGCATAGCCTGAATTTATGGTTTTAATCAAAGCAATGAGTCTGGATTTGTTTACGTGTGTGTGTGTGTGTGTGTGTGTGTGTGTGTGTGTATTAATAGAGATAGTGTGTATGGGGAAAAAGACTCTATTTCTGTTCTAGGTTTAGATCCAGTCAGAAAGCTGTAGTGAACCCTAATCCTTAACCTATACTGAGTTTTCCAAATGTATAAATTTAAGGTATATATATTTGAGCTATGTATAGTATCAACCATGTTAATGGAAAATAGTTTTACTATGTTAGATCTAGTATTTCTCCCAGATACTATGGCTTTGAAGCCATTCTTCTAATTTAAAATTATAAAATTGAGCACATTGTCCACAAGTGAACACATTGTACCTAATTCTCTATGTGCACTCTTCCTGGGGTTTGGAAAAATAACAATGACTCTTATTTTGTGTCGGATTCTCAATGGAGAACAAGGAATAGGGACTTAAGGTTTGCGTTTGAAAGTTCTCCGGTTCCACTTTTGTTACACAGATAAGTCCTCATAGGCAGTGCAAAATGGGTACTAGAAAAAAGACTGCTTTTAAGAGAAATCATTTTAAACGGTGGCAAAAAATTTAAGATAAGTAGTGAAAAAGCTTTAATTAGAGCATTAGTTTGAAAAAGAAATACAGTCCCTAAAACAAATTTATTTTATTTAGCTTTTGTCTATGCATTGATTTAAAATAAGAAATGAATCAAATGTTGTAACTTGGCATGCATTTTCTGAAAAATGGTATGATAGTAGGTATGACATTTTTATCTTCTATTTTTTTTAGTGTAATCACATAGTCTTTTTTTTTTTTTTGCAAAAATTTTCAAGAGCTTCTCTACTTTTCCCAGCAACTTTATTTCTTACTTTTATATTCAAATTATTATCGTTTAGGAACCTACTTTGTTTTTTTATTTTGCAAGACCTGAATTTCCCTTTTTGATATATTTGCTTTGTGCTGTCAAATGTTAAGGAGTCTGAATTTCCATGAGGGTAGATGTTAGTGTATTTATTACATGGGAAGGGATGTTGAGTGGTAACAAATTTTATAGGTGGCTAGTTCTTTAGTGAAGAATTTCAGTTTATAAATATCATTGCCCTATACATCCACCTAACTGGGTAGAGGGGCACTCATTTCCCAATTCCCCTTTTAAATATTAATTAATGAAGACACTTGAAGAAATAAGAAGTTAAAGTAATACTAACACCCTGGCTTATCAGCCAAAGATTTGGCCTATACCAGAAGGAATTTCTAATAATCAAATTGTGGAAAGGCTCTGAGGAGGAAACTGGGATTGAGCTGGTAAACGCTGGAATACATCTACCCATTTCCATGATGTCATCTACCTTGGAGACAGGGAGCTTTCACTGACCAGGGGGGTAAAAGTGAGTAAAAGAGTATCTTGTGTATTCTGTCTTTATATCTTTTCCAAAACCACCCAAGGCATTAGCTCTTTTTATCTTGAACTCCCTGTAATCTCTCTCTCTCTCAAATAGTATTTTCAAAGTTCATTTGGAGGTGAAAATTTGCTCTAATGCATTCTGTTGTGCAATGGACAATCAGAGGTGTTTTGTGAGTAGACATGTGAAGAATGTAAGAATAATGATTATATATAACAATACTACTCTTACAACTGATAACAATAGTGGCTAGCATTGAACACATACTATACAGTAGGCACTCACTAAGGAACTTACCAGGTCTTTACAACAACCCTATGATATAGGTTGCTGTTATTATTTCCATCTTACTAATGAGGAAACTGATAAGACAGACAGGTTTAGTGACTTGCCCATAGTCACATAGCCAATAAGCAAGAGGTCAGAATTTGAACCTAGGTATTTGACTTCAGGGTCCATAGCATAACCACTGTCTTGCTGGCTCCCTGCAGAAAGAAAGGGCAGAAACCAGAATGGTTATGAGAGCAGATTAAGTTAGAGCGGTGTTACATATTTGGATTTCCCCAGATCAATAAGAATACTAAAGGCACTGGATATTTCAAAGTCTGTCATCACTTAACAAAAACAAAACAAAAACAAACCTAGTGTAAAGAGCATGTGGCTTGCAGCCAGAGTGCTTGGTTCCAATCCCCGTCCTACCAATTTAGATGTCTCCCATTGTTTTTAGTGTGGGTGAATATTCAGTGTTGAACTAGTAACTTATGCTTTTTTTTCCTCTTTAGAATTGCTGCTGTTAAGAAGAGAGTTGGTCCTGAGATCCTTTCCCCAGGTAAGTGGTGTAACATGGTAGAAAAAGGCATGTGTTCTAAAAGCCTAAGACTTAGGTAAAGTTAAGAAGATTCAGAATATAGACAAAATGTTCTGAGAAACAATATGAGAAAGAATGTGGATGCTTCTTGTTTTACCAGACAAGGAAAGGATTCCTCAGGGCTGACAGGAGAGAGGTTCTATGGAGAGGTATTGATGAAAGCGGGGAGCTTAGGGGTCCCAGAGAAAGGGTTCCTGCTCCCTGGACATCTGGGGAGGTGCCAGACCTTAGCGAAGTTGGAGATGGGATGGGCGCTGACTCAGATACCATGTCCTTCATGTCCAAGAAGATAAAGCCGTGCCAGCCTCACAGAGGGTCATATTCCTTAACCTGGCATGGAAACAGGAAGAAAAAGAATCCTGTTCTATTCTCAGCATGGTATGGAAGAAGCAAAGAGAACTGTAGATTCTGAAGCAGCCATTTAGACAGGAAAGAGGACAGCTTCTCGTTAAGCTCTGTGGACTGATGACTGAAGAGCTATTGGGATAGTGGATGTCTCAGTGGACATCTGTGTAAAGAGGTGATCTCAGCCCTAGATCTGCTCTATTCCCTCCCTCACAATCAACATCAGCTCCCCAGAACTTAGACACAACTCAACAGAAGAGAAAAGTAGCTGCAGTTCCAGACTAATAAAATTCAATTGCTATCCCAATAACATTTATGTGCTTGTATTTATCCGGGTTCGTACTTTAAGACCCCCAGATACTATACTGCTTAGTCTCTAACGTTTTCTTTTGTTTTGTTTTTGCGGCTAATTCTTTAGCTGATCCTCTAAAATTATATTTTACCCAAATTGCCCAATTTATCAAGCACTTACATGTACTTACATATTCTTCCCTCCCCCAAATTTTAATTAACTTCAGAGCAGGTAATATGTGTACTTGGTAAAAAATTCAAAAGGTATCAGCTAATGTACAATGGGACGTAAGTCTTCCTCCTACCCTTACTCCTCAGTCTTACCACTGCTGTCAGTTTTTCATGTTTCTTAGGATGTCATGTGTACCTGTTATCATATGTTTATACAGTCTAAAAACAGGCCCACAATCATATTTTACACACTGCTCTGTACCTTGCCTTTTCCATGTAACAAGATGTCTTGGATATTATTCCACAGTTGTATTTGGCATTCCATTCTAGAGATGCATCATGATTTATCTGAGCAATTGGTGGGAATTTAGGTTGTTTCCAGATTTTTGCTATTAAGAATAGTGGTATGAGGCATTTGTTTGTACATACTTCTTTGCATCTTATTTGAATACTAGAAGTAGGACATAGGAATGACAATATGTGCATTTAAAATTTTAACAGACAATAAACAAAATAAAATAAAATAAAATAAATTAAAATAAAATAAAATAAAATAAAATAAACATTTTGTTAGACACTGTTTGGTGGTTCTCATTGGAATTATACCGTGTGAAGTCCTATGGTAATCCCATGAAATCCCACCTAATATATAAGTGCCTGTCTCTCCTTTTATCAAACTTAAATTTTTTTTCTCTCTTGATAAGTGAAAATTAGTATCTCATTGTAGTTTATTATTTTATTATTTTATTTTAAAAATTAATTTGTATTTTCTTCTGTACTCTTTTTCTTTTATCTTCTCAAGCCCTTTGCTCACTTTTCTTGTTGATTTTTATGTTTTATGTGTTCATAAAATACATTATACATCTTATGAAGTTAGCCCTTTATAATATGTTTTGTGAATGTTTTCTTCCAGTTTATTGTTTGTGCTTTGATTTTGTTTATTTCTTTAGATGATTTAGACTTTTTATTCATATATAGTTTAATTCATCAATCTTTTATGGTTTTAGTCAGACTCTTCCCACTCAAGAGATTTTCTTTTTAAACCTCATGCTTTCTTTCAGTACCTTTTTCTTTTTTTCTTTTTCTGTTTAAATCTTTCTCATTGAGGAACTTATTGTAAAGGGAAAAAACCAGAATGTTAATTGCCGTGTTTATGAGATTCCATTTATAACTTTGACTTTAAATTAAGTTCCTGATGACTCATGTGCAATGGAATAAGATTCTACTTTGTACCTTCAAAATCATGTTTAGATTGCTTGTTTAATTTACTTGCAAAAATAAGTTCTGCCAGAAAAAAAGTCTTCAATATACTTTTCAAGACTCCTAAAAAAGCCATCCACTCTGGGTGAGTTAATTGTAACAAGATTGGAGTGGAGAGAAGGTCAGGAGGAGTGTCTAACTAATGTAAACTTAGAGAGCAAATTCAAACCATGACAAACCTGGTTTACAGTTTGATGTGAACAAAGACAATTCTCTAGAGCCAACATTCTAAAACAAGAATTTATATTCTCAACATTCTAAGTCAACAGTCCTTGAAATTATTAAGACAAACCTTTGAATATTATAGGAAAACTGTCTTATTCTGTAAACTTAGGTAGAAATTTGACTTTAAGATAACATGATACAGAATAAGTATAGTTTTAATTTAAATTTTATGGTAACTGATATATAAATATTATGTGAACTCCTTCATTATCTAGCTAGAACAAAGAGTAATGGCTAGACCAATGCTTCGCATTTTTAAAAGCACTCGTCCCAACTAAAAGTTTCTCATTAAATAATGTTGAAATGCATTGTTTTCATTACAACTCTTCCTCTAACCCAGGCTGAGTCAAAGACCTTGGGCACAGAATAATATCCTTTAACTGATATGAATACTAGACTTCAGCTGTATGATGTTGCAAAAGATTGCACTCTGAATTTAACTCAGTTGAAAACTATGTTGCAATAATATCCTCTTTTCAGGCTTACTGATTTTTATTATTCTTAAACTTTAAAAAATTTAATTTTTAATTACACAACAAAATGAATGCATTCAGTTTTGAAAACTTTAAATATAATAGATAAAGCTAAAATCCTTTTTGTAGAGACTCCTTTACCTGTTTTCTTCTCTTCCAAAAAATCCCAGCCTCAGACTGTTATGAGTTTGGTGCTTATGTTTGCAGTTGTGTTACTTTGTTATTGAGTGATATACTTTTTAGATCTATTCACATTGAAACATTTAGATCTTGTTAGTTTCTTTCAATTGTTACACAATATTCCATCAAATGGAATATTGCATATTTATTCACATTACTCTATTGATGAACATGTATTTTTCTTTCAGTTTTTCATTATTATGAATGACATTGCAATTAATATGCTTGTAAATGTCTCCTTATGTTCCAGTGATGATTTTTTTTAAGGAAAAAGTTCTAACATAGGATTTTTGGGGTTATGAGGTATGAGCATTTTGAGTTAATATACTGTCAAATTATCCTCCAAAGTGGCTGTATTCATTCCTGCTTCCACCAGTAGTGTATAAGAATACTGATTGCCCCCAAATCTTTTCAACACTTGATTTTGTCAAACATTTAAAATTATTGCTAATTTGGTGAATGTGAACGAGTATCTCATTATTTTAATTTGTATTTCACTGATTATTACTGAGTTGATTATCTTTTCATATATACATTGGCCATTCAAGTTTCTTCCTCTGTGAATTACCTGTTCATCTCCTTTGCTCATTTTTCTTTTGCCCTGCTTTTCTTTTGTCTTTTTTCTTTCTTCTTCTTCTTTTTTTTTAATCGTTTAAAAATTTTTAAATGTTTTATTGTTTAATTTTGAGAGAGAGAAACAAAGTGCAAGTGGAAGAGGGGCAGAGAGAGAGGGACACACAGAATCCAAAGCAGGCTCCAGGCTCTGGGCTTTCAGCACAGAACCCTATGCGGGGCTCAAACTCAAGAAACTTGAGATCATGACCTGAGCCAAAGTCGATGCTTAACCTACTGAGCCACCCAGGCTCCCCTGGGCTGCTTTTCAGTGTAAATTTTCAAATTCTTATAGGATTGTTAGAATTCTTTATATTTTTCCAGTTATTAATTTTACATTATTTAGGTTGCAAACTATTTTATCCATGCCTATTGATTATTGCAGTTTCTTTTGAATATGTGGATTGGTATCTTTCATCATCTCTGGAAAATTATCATGCATCTCTTCAAATATTGTCTTTGTTACACAACTCTTCTACTTTTCCTATCAAATTAATCTTTGACCTTCTCTATCTTCTTTTGTTTTTTTCACTCATATTTTTTTTTATTTGCTGTATTTTTCTTTCTCTCTATGCTACATTTTGGGTGACTTATTATGGTCTGTTTTCCAGTTTAGTAATTCTCTCTTTTGCTTTGTTCAGTCTGTTGCTAAAAACATCTAATTCAGTTTTTAAAATTAGATAGTCTATTTCATTGTTTTTTTTTCATATCTTGTAGGTTGCATTATATAATTTCTACTTCCTTCCAGATATTTTTAATCTTGACCTTATTTCTTTAACCTTCACAAGCTTGTTTGTTATATAATCTGTGTCTGATTATTCCAATATGTGACATTTTTGTGGATCTCTTTTTGCTGGCTGTTTGTGTTTCTGTTCTCACTCATGGTATCGTGTTGCCTTGTGGGCTTGCTTATTTTTGATTATATACTACCAATTGTCCTTGAAAAATTATTTGTGAGGACTCCCTAGGGCATAGGGTAATGTTTTCTCCTCTAGTTAAGATTTGCATTTATGCCTGTCAGATTCCCAGAGGCATAAACAGTGCAGAACCACTTTAAACTAAATTTACAGCTTGTGGTTTCCTGGACCACCCCATTGATGTAAGTTAGGGCTGAAAATCTATGCAAGAGATCATTTGTGGTTACCATTTTTAAGAAGCAGGTTTTTCTTATTCTATTTTCCCCCCTCTGTTTTGCTCAGCATGAAATCCCACCCTCCTCAAGTTCCCTGCATGTGGGTTGTGGTTAGGAAGGTGCATTTACTTACTTCAGAGTTTTATTTAATGTGCTTATCTCATCTATGGTTCCTCACAGCTGGTGATGTCTGGACTTTGACTCATGTACTCCATGCCTCTTTGTGTTATCTAAATTGCAGCCCGTCTTAATCTGGATCAGCAGATGTCCTCGGGAGGGAAAAAGCAGCTTTGTGGCTATTTATTTTCTAGATATTTACTTTCTTCTAGAGTTTGCCTTGGCATTTCATCCTATCCTTTGAATTGTTTGATGGTTTTAAGAAAATGATTTTAGCAATTAGAATTGGCATGAATAAACTACCTTCCATTTCTGAAATTGGACGTTGTAGGAAATCTTTTAAATTTACCTAATCGCTCACAGAATTCTTTCTTTTTCCTTAAAATTTAAAAATATCACCAGGATGTTTTAAGGTGACAACTTATGAAAGTTAATTCTTCCTGGTACAAAGTAACTCATTTTGTTTTACTGATTTTCAGGGTTTTTTTTCCCCAGGGAAATAAAATCTTCATTTTACTGCATCTTTATTTATCACTATTGTTTCATTTCTTCCAATCATTGCTTTAGAAACTGAGTCCCTCATGTCTATCATTTTCATTTTTTGGTTCCTTTATATTGTAGGACAGTTTGTCAAGCTTGTCTACCACATAAGTGATTTTTCCTCCCTGTAGTGTTGTTACTATTTTAATTTCTACTTCTAGTCATGTATAAGATATTTATGACATTATTTACTTCTTTATAGGTTTAAATTTTTTGGCACCTTTCTTTTGCCTTAATATTTATTATTTTCAAGTCATGTTTCTTTACATAAATGATGATTTTTGTAACTTTATTGGGTATTATGTCCTAGTATAAATCTTTTATAAAAATAGTTTTATCTTTCTTTTTTTATGTTTATTTATTTGTTTTGAGAGAGAGAGAGAGCAGGGGAGGGGTAGAAAGAGAGGGAGAGAGAGCAACCCAAGCAGACTCCACACTGTCAGCCCAGAGTCCTATGTGGGGCTCAGTCTTAACAACTGTGAGATCATGACCTGAGCTGAAATCAAGAGTCAGACACTTAACTGACTGAGTCACCCAGGAGCCCCAGTTTTATCTTGATTATTAATCACAGCATTTGTATCTTTCCTTGTTTCGGTCTATTGTGATTTTATTTATTCATTTTCAAAAGTTTTTATCATTTTAAAAAACTGAGATAACAATGACATTTAAATGGTGAATTCCATTGAAAAGAGTTAACCAAGGAAATGAAATGTAAGCATCTACCATACAATAAAAGCTAAAACAGTTGAACTGTAACATTTAATCATGTAAACAGGGGCACCTGGGTAGCTAGCTCAGTTGGTTAAGCATCAGACTCTTGACCTTGGCTCACGTCATGATCTCATGGTTTTTGGGATGGAGCACGGTGTCAGACTCTGTGTTGGCAGCATGGAACCTGCTTGGGATTCCTTCTCTCAACCTCTTCCTCTGCCCCTCCCCTGCTCATGCTCTCCACCCACCCCCCAAATAAATAAACATCAAAAAATTTAAACATGCAAACAATTATTTTTTTAACATAAAGGTAAGGAAGAAGATACTTAAGTCTTATTTATACACAGGCATTTTTAGTAGTATATAAATGTGAGAAATCATCTGGGTTTCAAAAGAAGATAGAAGTGGAAATTTCTAAGGTAAACCTTAGGAATGTGAATGCTTAGATGTTTTCTATTCCTCTAATTCCTTCTTATTTATTAAAAGAAGTAGAGAAATGAGTATAAATGAGCATTGAGACAACTTGTGGATATACCTGTTGACACCACTTGTAAGAAATATTTGTTCTGGGGACGCCTGGTTGGTTCAATTTGTTGAATGTCCGACACTGGGTTTTTGCTCAGGTCATGATTCCAGGATCGTGGGATTGAGCTCTGAGTCAGGCTCTATGCTGGTTGTGGAGCCTGCTTAAGATTCTGTCTCTCTCCTTCTGTCCCTCTGCCCTGCTTACGTGTGCTCTCTCTCTTTCTCAAAAAACAAAACAAAAGGTAAATTTATTCTGAAAGTCCTTGTCCAGTCAATAGAAAAATACATTCAGAAAACCATTTTAGAACTCAAGTGCAAAGTTTCTATTCTGGAGAAGCTCAGAGTCTAGTTGGGGACTGATCGGTACAAACATTAAATAAATATTTACAATGTGATATTCTCTCTCTCTTTTCCCCTCCCCAACCAGTAGATGTAAAAATGATTTATACAAATGATACATATAATTATAATAGTATAATATGATAATTATATACTTGTATATATAATTTATTTTTATATATCATATACCTTGGGATATACAGGGAAAATGAAGCATCTGTGTATACAAACCGAAGTTGGCAACAAAGATAACATTTGTGTGAAATATTTTACCCTTTTAGTTTCCTCTGGAACTCAGAAGCCATTGGATTCCTGAAATTTTAAACCTGAACTCAGATATGCCAATAATTGCATATCAAATGCCCACTAGTAGCTAAGCATCTGCTATACAATAGCATACAAAAATCTGGAAGGTGATAAAAATGGTGCAAATAGGTTCCCCATTTCTTTTCCAAGAAAAACCTCCTAATGGGCTGTTGATGATCTAATCAGGTCAAGTGCTCTCTGAGTTGCCCTCTTTATACAGAGTCAGCAAGCATAACATTTTGTTAACCTATTGACACAGAGGAAATTTGTTTTCCATCTGACCTTTTACAGTAACTACTCAAAATTACTTTCTCTTCAACTAACAAAGTTAATGAATAAATTATCCAGCTGTAACACTTATAGACAGGAGCATTTACAATTTTTATTTTTATTCCTGATCATTTGGTTTTTGCTTTAGCCATTGCTTTTTTCCCTAGGAAAAAGTTTTAATTTTTACTGAAAATTTGCAGCTGTGGTTTAGAGAGTAATACTCTTGAACTGTTTGGAACCAATCACATATTCACAAAGTAATTTGTTACTTTGCAGATATTACAATTATAGATGTTGAAATGGTCCCGCAATAATTTTATGATGCATAGAAATGCTATTAAGAATTTGTAACCATTTGTATAAGATAGAATAAAAGTTTGACTTTGGGCTACATATAAACAAAGGGCTTCCTAAGGAAATAGTTATTAAAAATACATGGGGCATTTTAAACCTGAGAATAAACTCTTTTCCAAAATGGAAAAATAAATTATGGGTCTTTGCTCTCATTCTTCATAAAATCTCAATTCTCAAAATTCACCAAAATTTTGTTAAATGTATTCATTCAAATTACTAAAGTTTTTTTTTAAAAATGATAACACTTAATTTTGAATTGTTCTCAAGTCTAGCCTTTTAACTGTTTCCAACTGACCTTTCCCTAAATAGGTCCAAATTGGAAGTTTACTCTAGTAAGTTTGTTTTTAATGATTTACTATATTCATTATAGCTACAAAGATGGGCATCCAATTCAGTTCCAAAGGTAAGCCTGCCTTCAGTTGTTGGACAAATTTTAAATACTTCTTAGAGAATGAGATTATATATATTTTCTCTGTAGACTATTCTAACATTTACTGTCCTATGAGTATTATTTAAGCATCATTAGATCCACTTACCTCTCACAATTTTCAGAGAAGAATTCAAGCTTGCTCATATTTCATTTATCATGAATAAGCACACAGACTGTTATTTTAACATTTTCCATTAGCATAAACATATAGCAATATTATTTTACACTTGTTAGAAAATTTCTATAGACTTGAAAGATCCAACAGCATTTTGGATTATCATCAGCAAATGGCCATTGTTTTTTTTTTTTTTTTTTTTTCTTGGTTTGGTTTTTTTTGGGGGGAAGCTGTTCCTGGTCACTAAAAAGAGTATTGTTTTAATACAGTTTTTATTATTTTTTAATTTTTTAATTGTGGTTAAAACACCACAACTCATTAACCTACATTTGGAAAATCACACATCATAAAACAGCAGCATTTCTTTCAGATGAATATGCAAAGTGGGTTTTTATTCTTGCTGTGTTTGATTATCTACCTTGAACAGTCTTATAATAGAACTAGTCAAAACATTATTAAATATTCTTATAATGGGGAAGTAACTCCTTTATGAAACAGAAAGTGATATTTAAGTGATAACAACTTTTGTTATTAAGTACTTTTACGTTTTTTCCCTAAATTTTAATTTAATTTTGGGGATGGTGAGTAAAGTCTCCTTTAATTATTTACAGACCCAAACACCCAACAGTCATAATATCTCTGTTTCTTTTAAAGCAGAAAAACATAGGCCTTGCATGGAAACTCTTAAGAAATGTCAAAGAGCTGGGTCCTGTTGAAAAGGTTAGTAGTTATAGAAAAATATTTCAAAAACATAAATGCGGCCGTTTTAAACATGGTTTAGTGCCCAGAATAACTTGTCGGGGTTTTTTTTTTTTTCATTTTTAACATAAATATCAACTGCCAGTGTATAATTGAGTCACAAACACATTTGAATTCAGGAATTTTTATACTAAAATATTTCTCTGTGAACAAATCCCATCTCACCAAACAGAGAGATTTTGTTACTGTTTGTGTATTTTAAAAGCAAGAAAGCCTTGTATTACACAGTACTCCATTGGGTATTTTATATATCTGTGTACTTTTTTATTCCATTCCCCCTCTCATTTTTGTGTTCCTCAAAATATCTAGGACAGCATTTTTGCATGCTTGCATATACTTAAGAATATAGCTTAGTGGTTAAAAACTTGGGGTCTGTAGCTATACTTCCTGGGTTCAAATCTTGTTCTGCAACCTTCAGCTGTTACCTTTGCAATTCACTCAAAGCTCCCATACCTCAGTTTTTTCATCTATAAACAGGAGTTGCATTAAATGTTTGTGAATTAAGTGAAATAACACACATAAAGCACTTAAAATAGTGACTGGCACATAGTAAATTCTTAATAAGTGTTAGCTATTATTTTTAACAAGAATTTATCAAGCACGTATTACACCAATATTGTGCTATAAATGCTGTAGGTACCACAATAAACCAGACAGGCATATTTATTACTCAGGTAATACACAGGTCATCATAATACAGTACAAAAACTACTATGATGGAATTGTGTAGGGTGCTGCAGTTGCTTAATGGAAGACACCTTACCCAGACTAAAAAAATCAGTAAAGCTTTTTTGGACCAAATTATGTCTAAGCCAGAGAGCTGAAGGATGGGTAGGAGCTGCCATGTGATAGTGAATGGGTTAGAGGAATAGAGTTTCAAGTGGACAGATTATCCAGAGGACCCATTATGAGAAAGTCACACAAGGGAAAAAGAGCATGGCACTTCTAAGGCCTTAAGGAGGCTTAGTTAAATATGCTATACAGTTTGGGGTGGGGGTGGTGCACAAAGTCACTTAATTCTGAGTACAGGTCATCGAATCACGTAAGTCATCAAACAGACGTAAGAGGAGAGTGTCATGTTCTGATTTTAGTTTTTTAAAGATCCTTCTTTATATATATTTAAATATATTTATATTTAATCATTTATATATTTAATGCATAAATATATGTATTTAAGATATATATTTATATTTTTCTCCCTCAAAAATAAAATAAAACGTTAAAAAAACAACTACAAACTTCCCTCTGAGCACTGCTTTAGCTGCCTCTTATAAGTTTTTGTATGTTGTCTTCATTCTCAAGATATTTTATAATGTTGGGGATTACTATATACATTTGTAATTTATCAGATTCCATCTTTGATCCATAGATTGGTGTTTAATGTCCATGTATTTATGAAGTTTGTGTTTCCAAATTTTCTACTGTTACTGATTTCTCATTTTATTTTATTGTGATCAGAGAACATATTTTGCATTATTTCTGTCATTTTAAATGTACTGAGTTTTGTTTTATGGCCTGGTATATGACCTCTCCTGGACAATGTTCTTTGTGCATTTGAGAAGATTGTGTATTTTGCTGCTGGTGCGTAGTGTGGTCTATATGCCTATTATGTAGCTGGTTTACAGTGTTGTTCAAGTCTCCTATATCCTTGTGGCTTTTCTGTCTAGTTGCTCTGTCCACAAGTGAAAGTTGAGTGTTGAAGTTTCCAACTATTATTGTTGAATTGTCTACTTTTGCCCTCACTTCTGTCAGTTTTTGTTTCATATATTTTGGTGCTCTGTTGTTAGGTACATATATGTTTATAATGGATGTATTTTCCTTATTGATTGATTTATTATAAAATGTTTTCATTCATTTCTGGTAACATTTTTTATTTTAAGATCTATTTGTATTGCTACTTTAACTTTCTTGTGGTTGCTTTTTGCATTCTTTCTTTATCCATATTTTTACTTTGAGTTTATTTGTATTTTGAGTTTGAAGTATATGTCCTCTAGACAGCATATATCAGATCTCATTTTTTATCTAGTCTGACAATCTCTGCCTTTTAATCAGATTATTTAAACCATTCAAATGTAATGTTATCATTGATATAGTTGGAATTATGTCTGCCATTTTACTTTTTGTTTTCTATATGTCTCATGTCTTTTTTGTTCTTCTATCCCTCTTTTACTGCTTTCTTTGGTATTAAGTGAATATTTTCCAATGTAGCATTTTATTTTCTTTAATGATTTTTTTCACTGTACTTTTTGAGTTATTTCCTTAGTGATTGCTCTAGGGATTACTATACATGTTATAATTTATCAGAATCAGCTTGAGATTTATGCTAAGTTAATTACAGTGAAATATAGAAATGTTATTTCTCTATACCTCTATTTACTGCCTTCCTTTTATGTGGCATTATTGTTAGGCATATTACATCTATAAATGTTACAAACCCAGCAACACATTGTTATAATTATTGCTGTATATACTTTTATGTTTTCTAAAGAAGCTGAGAAAAGAAACAACAGCAAGTATATATACTCTCATATAAGAGAGAACATTTTTGTGTAGTATATATATATATATATATATATATATATATAAAGTTTATATATATCTCTCTCTCAATATATTTTACATATCAATTTTATAGATCAATAAAAAGGCTACTATAACAAAAGATATATATATGTATATATAAAAATATGTATATATATAAATATATATGTATATATAAATATATATGTATATATATAAATATATATATATGTATATGTATATATATCTTGTGTAGCCTTTTTATTGATCATTTCTGGTTCTCTTCATTTGTTTCCATGGATCTGAGTTACCATTGGGCATCATTTCCTTAGCCAAATACCACTGTACTCCCACTCATCTCCTTTGTTCTGTTATTGGGAAATCTATTACATTTCCATGTGTTATAGGCTCAACAATACATTTTACACATGTTGTTTTTAAAACCATTTAAGAGAAGAATGGGGAAGAAATATGCTGCCTTTTATAATTACAGAGTTAGCTTTACTGGTGCTTTTTGTTTTTTTCATATAGATTGGGATAATTGTCAGGAACCACTTGCTTACAGCCTGCATTTCTTTTAGTACTTCTTATAAGGTGGGTCTGCCAGCAAATAACAAATACAAAATTCTGTTTTTATTTATTGAGAAATGTCTTTATTTTGCCTTATTTTTGTTTAATATGATACTTTGTTGATAGTTTGTTTTCCATGTGCACTTTGAATATGTTATCCCACTGCTTTCTAGCCTCAATAGATTCTGCTGAGAAGTTAGGTATGAATCTTACTGTAGTTCCCTTGCAAGTGATGAGTTATTTTTCATTTGCTGCTTTCAAAATTTTCTCTTAATTTTTGACTTTCAGGATTTCTACCAGTATGTATATGTTTGTGGATCTTTTTGTATTTATCCCACTTGGAGTTCATTGAACTTCTTGAACGTGTAGATCAATGTTTTCAATAAACTTGGGACTTTTTCAGCTACTATTTTTTTCAATATTTTTTTCTGCTTTTCTTTCTCTTTTGTTTTTTGGATTCTTCTGTTACATTTGTTTTGGTTTGTTCAGTGGTGTTCCATATTTCTCTGAGGCTGTGTTTGTTTTTTCCATCCTCTCTCTATGTTCTTTGGATTGTAAAATCACTATTAATCTTTCTTTACATTTACTGATTCTTTCTTCCAATTCAAATCCTCTATTAAGCCCCTTTGATGAAATTTTTATTTTATTTATTGTGCTTTTCAAGACCAGAATTTTCATTTAAAAATAATTTGTATCTCCTTATTGATAGTTTCTCTTTGTTATGACAATGTTACCATGCCTTCCTTTACTTTGTAATCATAGTAATTAGTATTTTGAAAATATTTATAATGGTTATTTGGGTTCTTTTTTTTTTTTTTTCAGGGTATGAGTCATTCCTGTTTCTTTGCTTATCTCATTTGTGTGTGTGTGTGTGTGTGTGTGTGTGTGTGTGTGTAAACTGAACATTTTAGATAATTTATTGTAACAATTCTGAGTACTAGTTCCCACCCTCTAGAGCTTATTATTATTTGCTTATTTGTTTATTGACTGACTGTATTATTTTAGTGAAGTCTGTTTCTTCCCCTGCAGTTTGAAGCCTCTGATGTTGCTCCTCATGGGGGAAACTTGGGTATGCCCACACTTCCTAGGGAAGACAATGGATGTGGCAGGGCTTTCTTTGTCTTTGTAAATTTCTCTGGTCACAGCCAGCTGTTAAGCTCTACTAATTGCTACCTGATTGCTCTATTGCTTTTGACAATGCCGTGGGACACAGATTGCCTTACAAACTGATCCAATAAAATTTGGTCTTTTTTGAAAGAATAGTTTCTGAGGTCAGTGTTTGATATATCTCCTGACACCACAAAGGACCCTCCCAGTTGTCTCTTTTCCTGTTTCTCTTCAGCAAACCCATCCCGCTTATAATTTAACCTGTATCTTCAGTGAATATCAATTTCATCCCAGTTGTCTTTCACTACACCTTGATTGTTTTTGAGTATCTTTAGGCTTGAACTTCTTCATCCTCTGTTGAAAATGAAGTCAGTTCCTCTGGGGAGAGATTATGAGTCTGCTGTCTTCTCCCTTTGGGTAAAATCTCAGAGACACAGGTTTAGACCTGTGGCCAGGAACAATGGCACACTTCTGTGAGTGACACTCCCACTTTAGGAGCTAAGCACTTAGTGGGGAGGGGCTGCAGCCCCAGGTCTCCTTGACTTTCCTCTTCTAGTATGGGACCTCCACATTAAAAGCTAGGGAAAGGGCAACTGGGGTCCCGGTATTCTCAGTGGTCTTGAGGTAAAAACCTCCATGTCATGAGTGGGGCCTGGACAGAAGAAGAGAGACCCCAGCTCTTAATCAGAGTTTGGAAAAGGTGGCAGATCTTTTATCTTCAAGGAGACATATCTATTTTCCGGCCTCAGAATCAAGGCAGAGTAGGCAGGACTGGTCTATAAAGTGAATAAGCTCTCTGGGGGATTCTTAGACTCAGGAAGTGGGATCTCTAGGGGACAGGTACTAAACTTTCTGCTAATCTGGGTAACTGTGTCTTAGTGTTACACTGGAGCTTCTATCTAGGATGACCAAGACTATCCCACTCTCTTCCTCCAATAGGTACCTCTCTTTTAATAATCACAAGTAGATTATTGTTCACATCCCAAACTTGGAAAGGCAATGCCAGTTGTAAAAGGTTGCTCTATCCTCTTGATTTTCATAATTTCCTACCTGCTTACTACTAGCACCCTTGTATCTTAAGCTGGACGACTGGCTGATATGCATATCTCCTTACCTATTTTCTAGTTTATTTGTATCTTTTATTTCATGCGGATTCCGATTGTGTTAAAATGAAATTCCTTGTCCTATTAGCTTGTCTCATTAAAAGATGTGGAGTTCAAAACTGTCATCCCATAGAGCTCTTCCCATCTATCCCTAGTCCCTATTGAATAACACTGCAGAAAACGGTAGCAGTACTAATTGGGGAGGGAGTAAAACATGCCAGGTCGCCTTGGAAAGCAACTCTGAGTCAACCAAGACTCTCCAACTCAAGCTTCAGAGGGTAAAAACCTGGCTGGGTAGATGGGTTTGTTTTAGTATATTTTTGTTCACATGCTTCTGTAATTGTTTATAGATTTTACTTGCCATTTGGTTGGTAGAATTTTTCATACAATTCAGATCAGAGATGAATAGTGCTTGTTTCTAGGGCTATTGAAATTTTGCATTCCTCACTGGATTTTCATTAGTGTGTCTATGGTAGGGGAAGGGTGTGAAAAAAATTAGAGATTGCTAGTTTTCTACCATAATGACTATACAGTCTATATTTGGTTACTCTTTTAAGGCAGAGATGATAATATTCCCGCTAAATTCTCAGGAGTATTTTTTGTTAAGTTTTTACTGTTGATTTATGTTTGAGAGAGGGAGAGAGAGAGAGAGAGAGAGAGAGAGAGAGAGACAGAGACAGAGAGAGAGACAGAGAGAGACAGAGAGTGAGCAGGGGAGGGACAGAGAGAGGGGGAGACAGAATCTGAAGCAGGCTCCTGGCTCTGAGCTGTCAACACAGAGCCTGACGTGGGGCTCGAACTCAACGGACCATGAGATCATGACCTGAGCTGAAGTGGGATACTTAACTGACTGAGCCACCCAGGTGCCCCTCAGGAGTCTTATAGTTGGGTTGAGTCATGTGGCTAATTATGGGTAGAAATGACATGTGTCACTTCTGAGAAATGAATGTCAGAAGAGGCCTCGTGAAAATCTCCAACTCTCTTATCTTTTCCCTGTTGAACAAGAAGGCCATATGATAGAGTCTCCATTATATAATGGATTCCTGGAACAAAGGCCCCTTTGACCCAAGTGATGGGAGCTCCCTTTCATGTAGTGTGGGTCATAATAAAGTGTTTTTGTTTTCGCACAAGCCAATGAGACTTTTGGGGTAGTGTGTTACTGCAGTAACTTTTTCTGACTAAAATGTCTTCATTTAAAAACTTAGTTTCCATCAAGAAGTTGATGGCAAAATAAAAATCCAGATGGCCTGGTGACTTTACATTCAAAATTAAATATGTTGGGTGTCTTTATTAATTGAAGAAATGAATGGAGATGGCAGACAGTTTATTCTTAATGGGACAGGATAGTGGTTTCTAAACATGATCCCTGCTGTATTGTAGCCTTCTTTTTTAACAAATAGTTAAATAGTAGTGAGGTAAGTATGTTTATCAGAGTTTATTCTCCAAGTATACAAGGGTGTCTTGGCTTAAAATCATAGGATTCTTTTACTTGAAAATGTTTGAGTTATTCCTTTAACTTTACTGTCTAGTGGTTATTATTTATTGACATCTCCCTATTATGTCTAGTCAGTGTGTAATGACAGATTGCATGGATAATCACAGGTATTAACCAAAATCTTTTTGCTCCTCTCTCCATTTTTTTTTTCATTTACCTTTTGGTGTTTATTCTGCTTTCAGCACCTCAACCAGAAGACTGGAAGAGAAAAGAGAGGAAATTAAACTCTTTTCCTATATACTAATAGACTAATAGTTCTGATTTTTAAAGGGTACCTCAGGGTGTTGTTTCATATATTTATGACTTTCAGGAATGTGTGTGTGTGTGTGTGTGAGAGAGAGAGAGAGAGAGAGAGAGAGAATGGATTAAATGTTAGTTTTAAAGGTATCCAAATTCTCTGATTCTAGAAATTTAGGGTTGCCTGTATATGCATCAGAGTTGTGGTCCTTTACTGACTGAAAATTTCCTTCATATTAACAGAAAATTCTTTGTTTTCAAGTGGCATATTGACTTTCTGTGCTAATTTAAGACAACTTGAAAATGTTGCTAGAGGAATATCTTTTCTAAGACAAATTAAATGTGTAAGTTTACACCTGTGGCAAATAAAATACAATTACTTTTTCTTTTGAACTGAGTTATAATCAACTTTAAATATATTAGGCACCTGCCCCCCCCCCTTTTTTTTAATTAAAGTTCATTCTTTTCAGTATGTGGTTTAAATCATGGAAGCATAGCTGTTTCTCAGCAATTCCTTCAAAACTTGGGGCTTCTGTATTTAAAGGGATTCTAGAGGCCAATCCAGGGATTATGGTATAGACAGTATCCCTATACTAATTCAGGATTTTTCTTATTCAGTGAGACATGTTTTCTGAGATGGAAGATGGTAGATTCCATGTAATAAAGGTGAATATAAAATTTTATTCATTTATCTTTAAAAAGTCTATGGAAAAAGTTTATCTGTGAAAGGTATAAAATGAATTCAATGAAAAGAAAAGAACTTGAATGGATGAATCTCAAGAGCATAATGTTGAATGAAACAGGAATATAGAGATTATGGTTCCATTTATAAAATATTTTTATTATTATTACTTTTAATGCTTATTTATTTTTGAGAGAGAGAGAGACAGAGTGTGAGCAGAGGAGGGGCAGAGAGGGAGGGAGACACAAAAACTGAAGCAGGCTCCAGGCTCTGAGCTGTCAGCACAGAGCCATGCGGGGCTAAAACCCACAAACTGTAAGTTCATGACCTGAGCCCAAGTCTGGTGCTTAACTGACTGAGCCACCCAGGCGCCCCTATAAAATATTTTTTGAAACAAAATTGGACAATATATCATTTAGTGATACATGGTTGGTAAAAGAATGATGAGAAAAACACGGACATGATGAACACAAAATATAGACTAGTGGTTACTTTGGGTAAGTGGCAAGAGGGCTGCAGTTAGATGTGTATGAAGGCTTGTATACCACTTTTAATTCCATATTCCTAAAGTTGAGTGGCGGATACATGGATGCTCATTTTCAGTCTAGTTTTTAAATTTTTACATATGTTTTCTCCACTCTTTTGGAACTATGCTATATTTTAACCACAAAATAAAAGTGACAGTGAGTTTAATATGAATTGATATGATTTACTCAAAAAAGTTAGTTGTTCTTGTACATGGTATTATAAGAAGTTTGGAATTGACAAAATTGAGGCTATTGCTTTATCTAGTCCTGATCATCAGATTCTTTAGTATGTTGTTCAATTCTATGCATCACATTTTAAGAGCGATATAGATGAATTAGAGTGTCTCCAGTGAACAGTGATGAGGCTGGTGATGATTCTTAACTCTGCCACATGTGTGATAATTGAATAAAGAACCAAGAACCAAGAAGAGGTTCTTTATGGAAGAAGAGAAAAAAATGATCTATTGGGACATGTCCATATATTTGAAAGGAAGGCATGAGAATGAGAACTTCATGCTACATACTTCAAAGCATAGAATTAAAATTAATAGGTGGATAATATTAAGAAATAGGTTTTGTCTTAATACAACCAAGAATTTTCTAATAATTATATTTATCCAACGAGTTGCCTTGAGAAATAGTGAGTTTCCCACTGGTGGAGGTGTTCTGGCACAGATTGGATGACCTGCTGATGAAGTATTATCAGGAGGTGGCCCTCAAAATCCCTCTGGACTCTAAGATTCTTAGAAGGTTTCTAGAAGTCTCTAGTCAACCTATAGTTGATATTCAATGTCTCCTACTTGAGTGGCATCATAGCTTAGTGACTAAGAGCACAGACTCTGGAACCAGATTTCTGGTTGAATCCTGGCTTTGCCAATTAGCACCTGTGTAATCCAGAAAGAACCTTAAGAGGATAATCTCTCCCCTTTTCTTACTCTTGAACTTAGGTACCTTGTCTGTCAAGTGACCTGGTCTTCGAGGTATTGCTGCAACATCTGTCCCGCTATTATATGGCTCATCCAGTCATAACTATTAGGAGGTAGACTATTAAAACTTAATGATGGTGAGCTAGGAGTCTGTCTTTTGCAGTTTATATGCAGTAGTGGAAGGGGCTAATCTATCTCAATCAAAAAGTACCTGTTTACATTGGAAGCTTAAATTTTAGATGCCATGTCCTGCCTTTGAAAGAGCAACTTTCAGGAAAAGGGATGTTAAGCTGATATTCTCGAGGCCATAGTATATTTTCTGGTCATATATAGAAGGCAATTACTAGATTCAGGTTTTCTAAAAAATTGTGGTAATAGAAGAAACACAAAGTGACAATTACTACCTTTAGGGTTTTTTTTAAAGTTTTTATTTTTATTTTTATTTATTTTGAGAGAAAGAAAGAGCATGAGTAGGGGGAGGACAAAGAGAGAGAGGAAGAGAGAATCCCAAGCAATGCAAAGTCCCACATGGGGCTGAACTCATGAAACTTGAGATCATGACCTGAGCCAAAGTTAGACACTTAACCAACTGAGCCAGGTGCCCCTAAATTTAGGTTTTTAATGGGAAAAAAGAAAAAAAGGAAAGGAAATGAGGACAGATAAAAGGAAGTTATTTCTTTTTATACTTGATTTACATGAGTACATCTCCTACCAATGATTAGTTGTAGTTGAGAAGGGATCGGAGACAGCAAAATGCAAACCCATGGGGAATAGAGTATATAGAATATATGTAGGCAGTGGTAAGACTTGGACCTGGACTTATTATCTAACATCCATACACATGAGCCTTGAGAAATATGCTCTGGATATTGGAGCATGGAGCCATACCTATTCTATAAATTCTCATGAATCGTCTAAGTATTGTGCTACCTCTGTACAAAGAAGAGAAAAGGCAGAGAGTTGTTAGCTCTGAGTGGTTCTGGGTGACTCTGGAGATAGCATGAGTGTGCTTATCAGAGCTTTGTGGGTTTGGTATAACTTAGTATATCAGTCAGGATAGGCTGGGTAATGTTGCTGTAACAAAGCACTACCAAATCTTGATGACTTACAACCTCAGAGATATATTTTTTTTCTTATATAAAATGCTTTCCCTGGCCTCTGTCCCCCCTCCTTCACAATCCATTAGGGGTGGAGGAGTAGGCTTTCTATGTTTTCCTGTCTTGTTGGTACTTCCTTTGAGTCACAATAATCTCCTTGATGCGGTGGGGGGGAGGGTGGAATTCTCTGGGCATATAACAGTTAAATGACTGTCAAGCAACAAGAGTAATAGAAAAACAACAAAAAAGAACACTGGTTTAATATTTGCAAAATATCAACTCCACTAAATTTGAACAAGGCTGAAATTTTATAAATATAAATATGAAAGTTTTTAGAAAAAATGCTGATTAATTGGATATAGACAGAAATAAAGGCTGATCGCTGGAGTTGTGGCATATCTAGCCAGTTGGTGGATGGTAATACCATTCAATGAAATGAGCGTGGCTGAGAGATACGTAAGGATTTAAGGGAGAAAGCCAAGAGTTCTTTTAATACATTTTGGCTGAAGAAGGTACAATTATGGGTAGTTATTTTTTTATCCTTTTTTTTAGTCTGGAGAATTTTTTTTAAGTTTATTTATTTTGGTGGGGGAGAGGAAGATAGAGAGGGGGAGAGAGAATCCTAAGCAGTCTCCACACTGTCAGCACAGAGCCTGACATGGGGCTTGATCTCAGGAACCACGAAATCATGACCTGATCCAAGATCAAGAGTCGGACGCTTAACCTATTGAGCTACCCAGGCACCCTGGTCTTTTTAAAGGATGCTTTAATAGTAAAAATAATTTAATGACCAAAGAAAATATGTGGGTAACATTCTGAATTCTGCATCTGGGACATCTGCTGGTTTTAAGGCTCCATTCCAGCCTGGGTTGGACCCAGTCTGAGAAGGAGGAATGTTGCTGGAGGAGCCTAAGATGAGCTTCCTGTGGTTTTCTAGATGCTTCTTGCTGAGTGGAAAGGAAGGGTTTATGGCTCAGGTTGCCAGGATAGTGCTAAATACCTCCATTTGTTGCAGGGTGGCTTGATGGATGCTTTTGAAAATTTTTTTAATGTTTCTCAGCTTGGAAATTGTTTCCAATTTCCATCTTTTTCATGGGAATTTATTGAACATAAGTAAGTTAAATGTTTTTCTCATTAACTAGAGGACTTAATCATGTACCATGACAAAAGAAAGAAAGACAGAAAAGATTCACAATTCCCAAGAGTGGGCAGTTCCTTTGAAGGGGTAGACTATTCATGGAAGCTGTTTGTTTGGTCTGGGTTTTCTCTGAGTTTATTGTTCTCCTAACTTTGGAGTTCAGTTGATACCTTGAGCATTTTTGACTACCTTCTTCAACCTGTCACTCTTTCTAGAGCTTGTGCTCTGAATACAGGGATATCCAAGGGGCTTGTGTGACCTCCAACAAGTGCCCTTTGCCTCTCGACTCCTTTTTAGAAAGGTAAATTCTCTAACAAGGGAAAATGACATTATATAAGGATAGCCTGTGTACAATGTATGCCAACCCAGTTAACTCAAGTCATGGTGATTCATGCTTTGTTGTTTGTTTGTTTCAACTGTTGCTGTTGAAAGCTCTTATAGAAGAACTTAGTTATTTTCCTACTTTAGTAAATAGATTGGTGTTTTCTATGGCAAATGATAATTGTGCTTGTGTTGCAATGTAAATATGTAAACTGTAGGCAATAAAGAGTGATAGGACATACACAATACAATTTTTAGATGTCTCTTCCATAAACTATTAATTTCTTTATTTCTAAATGCTTCTTATATATTGGTATTTAATTGGATTATTAAAAAATTTTTTTTCACATTTATTTATTTTTGAGAGACAGAGAACAAGTGGTGGTAGGCAGAGAGAATGAGACACAGAATCTGAAGCAGTCTCTAGGTCCTGAGCTGTCAGCACAGAGCCTGATGCGGGGCTTGAACTCACAAACTGTGAGATCATGACCTGAGCTGAAGTCAGATGCTTAACTGACTGAGCCACCCAGGTGCCCTTCAACTGGGTTATTTTTACGAAGGCTAGGGAATGTTAAGATCAAGTGCCTGAACTTGTTTATAAACTAGAAGGAAAGAAGACATGCAGTTGGGAAAATAGTTACCAATACCTGGCAAAATATGACAAATGCTATGTGAGTCAAGCATAAAGAAAAGGCTATAGGAGTTCAGTAAGGGTATATAGTCCCTGTGCACAGCATGATCTGAGGAAGCTTCTTGGAAGAAATGGAATTAGAGTTGAGATTTGAAGTCTGGATTAGTGGAATGGATAGTGGGGAGGAAGTTTTCAGGGAGGGAAGAAAAAAGACATTGAAATAAAAAAGTATAATACATGTTTGAGTGGGTCAGGGCAGCATTGAATGAACAGGCCAATTCGTTTGGAGCGGAAACCATCCCACCCCCACCACTAATCCTATTAATTGAAGGGTTCATTGAGTTGAAGTAAAGTCTGGTTCCTTACCCTTCTAAATTTGAATCAGTTTCCTTATTTGTAAAATGGAGTTAATCATACTGAACAGCCATGGATGCTATAAGGCTTAAATGAGATAGAAAACTAAAAGGAAGGTACTAAGTTGGGTTTCTCACACTGTATCATCCCTCTTCACTCAGGTCCTTGAGTTCAGCTTAATTCCAGTGCCATTATACCATAAAGAAATCTCTTACTCCCTCTTATAGATCATTTTAATTCTACTATTATTACTACTATTATTATTTATTTAGACCAGTTTCTAGTCATTTTCTGGTTTAGGAGAATTTTCTTGGCATAAGCCATCTGTATGTGAAAGGATAACCAATGTCACATTTAAGAGGTTTGAATAAACAATTCATCACTAACTAGTGCAGGGTGGCTAGAGCATAGCAAGCTAAAAGGGAGTAGTTGGAGATAAGAAAGCATTCTTTTCTTTTTGTAGTTAAATCAACATCTTCCATGACGTAAATTTCGGTGTAAACAATAAGGAAAATATATGCCACTGCTCTAAGGAATTTAATTTAAAACTGACTGCTGTTACATTTGATCCATACAGGAAGATGACTCAAGTCTGGGAAGAAGAAGCACTGTACTATGTCTAATCTCCATGCCATATTAGAATGTTTACACCAGCTTGAGTGGTTGTGATGGGGTCGTCTACATAATTTGGTTCTTGTCCTTGTGACTCACTGTTTCTGCTGTGGGGTTAACTCCCTGCAGTGGAAAAGAGAGGAATTACTTGCCAGACCATATGGAGTAGAAAACAGCAGATTGACTGAGGTTTTAGTAGAAATAGAGAGTATATAAACTTAAGCCTCCCGGAGGATAACCTTGGAAAACTTCTAAATAGCATCCTCATAGAGGTGTCTAATTTTCAAGATCTATCTTGAAACCTTAAGATTCCAAAGTTAGTTTATGGAAAAAAATTGAGAGAGGATAAATGCTACAAGGTATGCAATTTCATTGCCTTTGCTGAAGTTTCCACTTTGGAGAATCTAGAAAAAAGAATGCCTTCCTTTGATTTGCTGTAATTCTGCCTTGGCTAGGGGCTATGACCATGACCATGTGTGTATAGGAGATTCTTGGACTTCAGCTCTGTAAACTTGAGTTTCTGTGGCCCAACATAGAAGCTAACATTAAGGAGTGTGAATGAGCCAATGAAACTGGAAAACTGGAAATGCATGTTTCCACGTGGGATTAGTGAATACTCTTCCTGGTTTCTGACCCCTACTAGCCATGGATTTGTTGACTAATGGTGGCCTTAAATCCACAGTGCACCTGGATTATACTTAGAACTGTTATAGAAAAATGTAGCGTCTTTCTCTCACTCATTCGTCATAATTATTGAGCAACTTCTGTGTACCAGCTGTGTGTTAAATGATAGGGATAGAAAAATTAACAGGATACCATCTTGTGGGAATTAATAGTCTAATGGAGAGAAGTGTATGTAAATAGTTATAGAGCAATGTGATAAGTGTTATGTAAAGGAATTTATAGTGAGCTATGTTAGCAAAGAGGAGAAAGCATTTAAATCTGCTGATGTTTGGAGGGACAGGTCAGAGAAGTCTCTGTAGAGGAGCTAACCCTATAGTAGGTCTTGTAGGATGAGTAGGGGGAGGCAAGTTCTGAAGGCAAAGGGAAGAGTATGGGCCCATGGGTATGGGTTGGAGGAGAATGATGCAAGTTAAATTATTAAATACCCTAGCCCTCACTTCTTTTAATTCCTGTAGGATAAATAAAGCAATTCTAAATGAGGCAGAAATATCATCAGAGAGATCTTCATTTCTAAAAAATGTTCATTTCAAAAAAGTGTTCTAAAAAAATGTTTATTTACTTTTGAGGGAGACAGAGGGAGGGGAGAAAGTGAGCAGGGTAGGGGCAGAGAGAAAGGGAGAGAGAGAGAATCCCAAGCAGACTCCATGCTGTCAGCACAGAGCCCCATGCAGGGCTCCAACCCATGAACTGCGAGATCATGACCGAAGCTGAAATCAGGAGTGGGATGCTTAACTGACTGAGCCGCCCAGGCGCCCCATCAGAGAGATCTTCAAATTAATTGGCTGATAGGCCCCAAAAGTTAAAGAAGAGGGATGAGAAAGGAGAAACAGACTTTAAATTAGAACACAAATGAGCAAAAGTAGGAGTTAGGGAATCCTGACAAAAAACCTGGCATACTTGGAAGAGTTGAACAGACTTATAAGGGGACTATTTCAGGTCCAAGTTCAGGGAACCAACAAAGGATAGTGAGATAGTAGATAGTGACTAGCAACAGCAGGAAGCTGTTACTACTTTGGGGCCTGAATGGGCAAGGGGAGGAAATGGTGTTATTGCAGCCCAGTGAAAGCCAAAGCCATGAAGGAGGAGACACAGGGATTCAAGACCAGTTGCTGTGGAGAAACACAGCTTCCGTCAAAATGATTGAGAGGCAAGGAGGGAGTAGGGAATGAATACCTCAAATTCAGCTTCCTCTACCCTTTGATATTGGCCAAATTGATGGCAGCCAGAGGACAAGGGAACCCTGATGACAAATTCTGTAAGAGATCAGCCCTTAGGTTGCTTCCAAGCCCCCAATACCAGTGTATGTGATAATTTATATAATAATATATAATAATAAAGTTGTCCTAATGACACATCATTAGATCCCATTGCCCCTGGCTGGAACCAGGCTATGAGTTCTCAGACTCCTACAATACACTCTCTGTTGCTGCTATTAAAGCCTTAATCTCATTATTCTTCAGAGTCTAACTACTACATGTCAATGTCCCCATTAGTTTGTTATATCTTATAGAGAATGCTTGTGTGGTACCATCCAGAGACCCAGCTCCCCTTCAGGATCAAGTCATTCATTTTGCTAGATGCTGGGAATATTGGCTGTTGACTGCTCATAGCTGAGTGAGTCCCTCCTTGGGAACTGTCCTCACCTATGATTTCTTCTTTATTTTGAAATATATTTTTGCTGAGTATATAATTCTGTTAACTGTTTTGTTTCTTTCATTACTTTAAAGATGTCCCATCATCTCCTGGATTGTATAGCTTGATGAAAAGTCTGCTATAATCTCTTCTTTTATAAGAAACGTTTCTTTTCTCTTTCTCTAATTCAATATTTTTCTCTTTATATTTGAATTTCAGCAGTTCGGTTATCTTTCTTTTTTTAAAAAAGTTTTTATTTATTTAAGTAATCTGTACACTCAATGTGGGGCTCGCATCTGAGATCAAGAGTCTCACACTCTTCTGACTGAGCCAACCAGGTGCCCCCTGAATTTCAGCAGTTTGACTACTGTTTTCATAGCTGTAGTTTTTTATTTGTATTTATCTTGTTGAAGTTTTCTGGGATTCTTTGATTTTGTTTCTTTTTTTGTTTTTGTTTTTGTTTTGTTTTTTGCCTTAATTTCAGAAAATTCTCAACCATTACCTCTATTTAATCTGTTTTTTTTCTCTCTTCTTATTCTGGGAATTATGTATGGAATTACATGTTAGAATGTGGTTTTCTTCCAAAATTTAGATAATCTATTCTTTTTTTTCTCCCACTTTCCCCCTTGCTTTTCATTTTGGATAGTTTCTATCTATCATCTATCCATCTTTATATCTATCTATCAAGTTCATTGATTATTTCCTTGCTGTGTCCAGTCTGCAGATAAACTTGCAAAGGAAAAAAATTAGTGTTTAATATTTCTACCTGTATTAGTTTCCTATTTCTGCTGTAACAAATTAACACTATGGCTTAGAACTATACAACTCTATTATATTAAAGCTCTGAAAGTCAGAAGCCTGAAATGGGTCTCACTTGGCTAAAATCGAGGTGTCAGTAGGCTGTTTTCCTTGTAGAGTCTCTAGAGGAGAATGTTTTTCTTTGCCTTTTCCAGATTCTAGAAATTGTTTGTATTCCTTGACTCATGGCATTTTCCTCCATCTTCAGAGTTAGCAGCATAGCATCTTCAAATCTCTAAATTCCCTGACCCCCTTTTTCACTTGAACTCTTGTCATTACATTGGACATCTCTAGGTAATCCAGGATAATAACCCCATCTCATGACCCTTAACTTAATCACATCTGTAAAGCCTCTTGGACATGTAAGGTAACATATTCACAGGTTTAGGGGATGAGGATGTAGACATCTTTGGAGGGGCGTCATTATTCTGCTAACCAGAGCATTTTTTTATGGTTTTTATATTTGGTGGGTTAAATGGTGGTCCCCAAATGACATGCCCATGTCCAAATCCCTGGAAACTGTGAATATTATTGTCATTATTCTGCTAACCAGGGCATTTTTTTATGGTTTTTATATTTAGTGGGTTGAATGGTGGTCCCCAAATGACATGCCCATGTCCAAATCCCTGGCACCTGTGAATATTATCCTATTTGGGATGTAGTTAATTTGAGGTTCTTGAGATGAGACTATCCTAGACTACATCAGTGGTTCTTTTTTTTTTTTTTAAACGTTTTTTTTTATTTATTTATTTTTGGGACAGAGAGAGACAGAGCATGAACGGGGGAGGGGCAGAGAGAGAGGGAGACACAGAATCGGAAACAGGCTCCAGGCTCCGAGCCATCAGCCCAGAGCCCAACGCGGGGCTCGAACTCACGGACCACGAGATCGTGACCTGGCTGAACTCGGACGCTTAACCGACTGCGCCACCCAGGCGCCCCAACATCAGTGGTTCTTAAATCCAATGTTAAGTATCTTTATAAGAGACAGAAGAAGACACACATACACAGAGAAGAAGACAATGTGGAGATGGAGACAGAGATTGGAGTGATGTGGCTACAAGTGAAGGAAGCGAAAGAATGTTGATGGCTCCCAGAAGCTAGAAAAAGAAGCAAGGGAGAATTATCTTCTAGAACTTCCAAAGGTAGTGTTGCCCTACTGATACCTTCACTTCAGATTTTAAGCCTCTGGAACTGTGAAAGAATAATTTTCTCTTATTTTGAATCACCCAATGTGTGGTAATGTTTTACAGCACCACTAGAAAATGAGTACATCTCTTTGTTTAATTTCCCCATCTATTCATTCATGTATTATACTTTCTCCACTAGGACCTTTAACATGAATTATAGTGATTTTAAGGTTCCTGTCTGTTAGTTTCAGTATCTGAGCCAAATCTTGAGTGTGTTTTATCTCTTGACAGCAGGTCATTTTGTTCTTGATTTTTATGTTCATCACAATTTTTTTTTTTTCACATAGCAGATAACATATATAAAATAACATTAGAGACTGGAGCCCAGAAACTGGATCTGCCTCTTTTTCTGTTAGGTCATTAATCTTTGAGCAACTGAGGCTACACAGTAGATGATCTGAGTTTGGATTTGCTGTCATTGTTGATGTGTGAAATCTAGGCTGTAGTGAACTCTCGGCTTCAAATTTCTCCAGGGGTGGACTGCTACTACCTTGTTGTTGGTGTGAGGCCTGGAATACTAGAGAAATTTTCTAAATGTTCCTCCTCCATCCTCAACTTTTAGCATTCCCTAAGTGCCTTTGCCACAAAGAGGATTTCTCTCTACCTTCTTGTTTTTCCTCTAGCCTTAGGCTTCTATTGCTTGTTACTCTGTGCAGGGCTCATGATTAGGCTAAGGGTTTTCACTTCTCCTGCTTTGGCCTCAGTCTTTGGCAGACCTTATGCCCCTGAGCCTCACTTGTCAGGCTGTTTGATCATTCCTAACTCTCTGCCAGACAAGCTATCTTTGCCTTCCTCTCAGTGCAAGTAGGTTCCCTGCACTTTCCTCTCTCCTCTGCCTTTTAATGAGTTTACTGCTCCTCCTTGAGCAGTAACAGTCTTCTGCTTTGTTAGGTGTATAGGATCTTGGGTGCAAGCAAGTTCTTAGGCACTTCTTCCTCAGAAGCAGCCAACTTTTGCCTGGGAATAGAGATATGACAGGGTTTCCTGGTCTCTCGCTATACCAGATGCATTTTATTTCATGTTAAAACATGGTGATATTTGGGATATGAGCAGGTTCTTTCCACTACCACCAAGAGAAGACAAATTTTGCTTCTTATCAAGGAGATTCTGAGCTGTGGGCAGTAGCAGTATCTCAACATCCTATACTCATGCAGAGCCCAATGTGAGAGGAAATTCTGTAGATATTCTTGTTCTACTTTCAAACCTTAGCAGGCCCTGCACATCTCTGCTACCAAGAGGAGCTTTCCAGTTTCCTACCTGCACCCATTCTTTCATGTGAATATGCAGTGGAGGCCTACTGAGAGTAACTTGTGTGTGGGTGCAGACACCCTTGTGCCTGTGACCTGTAGGGTTTCTACACTTTCACACTAGTCCACACTTGTCCTTTAAGAATGTGACAAAAATTCACTTGTGTTCTTCTTAGCCACTCATATCTTCTTTTCTCCTATGTTCCCTACAGGGTAAATCATTGGGTGTCCCATGTTTCTTTTGAGCAGCCTTTTACCCTTTGGAATTTAGTTCACCCGATTACACTGAACCTCATCTCACTGATGAAATCAAGAATGATTATTCTGTAGATTATTTGTTCTTCTCTAAGGCAGTGTGTATTACTTAAGAGTATGGATGATTGAAAGCAAACAGACAAATCCAGAAAACCACATTGTTTCAGGACATTCTGTAAGACAACTGACCCAGCTTCTACAACAAGTCAATGGTATGGAAAAATAAATAAAAGGAGAAAGTACTCAATAGTTAGAAACCTAAGAAATATAACAATACAAGGTAATTTGTAGACTGTGTTTGTCTCTTGTTTCAAACAAACAGTGATGAGATATTTCTTAATTGGGAAATTTTGAATATGGACTAGTTAACTAGATGATACCATGGAATTATTGCTAATTGTGTATGAGAGATAATAATAATTATGTTAAAATGCATTTTTAGAAATACATAATAAAATATATAGATGCAAAGTGATGGTATTTGAGATTTGAATTAAAATCTTGGTAATCTTAGAATTTAAAAAGATTACCTTGCATATGTGAGGAGAATGAATTAAGAAGGTATGAAACTATGTAAGCAGAGAAACTACTCCTATGGTCTACTCCTATGGGGAATGACGGTAGCTTTGACTGAGGGGAACAGCACGTAGTAAGTCCTCAGTAAAGATTTTGTTAAATAAAGCAATGATAATGATATAAGTTTACACACACACACACTCACTCACTCACTGATTTTTTTTAAAACAAATTTAAGAAAGTAGAATGTGTCCCTTTTGAAAATCACATTAACTTCAAATAAAAATTTAATAGGAAAAGAACTCTTAGACTCATGAAGGCTAGAATTGTTCAGGTCATACTCTGTCCAAGAAATCTTTTCCTATTAGCCTATCAGTACCTGGAATTCAAACACTATAGGTATTTGGATCGAAAAACAAAAAGTACAGATTATCAACTTTATCTGTTTGGGTGATAGTGATGTTCTTTTGTAGCTTCTACATCCAAAGTGAAAGGAGAACTACATGTATCGATTTAACAAATATTTATATCAACAAATGTACACCTGAATAGACTAATTGATGTCTCAAACTTGAACATATACATAATGAAACTTTTGAGTTTCTCCAACTTCTTCCTGTTCCATCCTAAATCTATTTTGATAAATTATACTACTGTCCACCTAGTTGGTCAAGCCAGAAACCCAAGAGTTATCCTTGTTTTCTTTCTTTCACACCACACATTCAATCCAACAGTAATCACTATGATAACTGATTCTATCTCTAAAATAGATATAAAATACATTCACTTATTTCCATTATTGTTATCACTAATGTAATCCAGGCTGTCATTGTCTCTTGCTGAATTTATTTGAAAACTAGCAAACTGGTCTTACAGCTTTTACTTTTGTCCCTTTAGACTATATTATCCACCAGCTACCAAAGTCAAAATCTAAGTCTAATCACATTCTAAAAGCAGAAGTTAAATCAGAACATGTCACATCTCTGCTTATAATCATTCAATGTCTTCACATTGCCTCAGAATAAAATCCCAATTCCTTACTGTGGCTTGCAAGGCTCTGGATGATCCAGCCTTGCTTACTTCTGCAACTTCATGTTGGGCCGTTTTCTTCCTTACTCCCTCTTTCTGTTTCTTGAATACACCAAGTTATCTTCCACATGATCTTTGTCCTTGCTGTTCCCTTTGCCTGGAGACTCATTTTTAGAACTTTATAATACTGACTTCTTATCATTGCAGATCTCAGCTTTAATATTGCCTCTACATGTGCCTCTTATGGTCTCATGATGCCATGTCCAAGATAGCTTTATCTCCACCTCCTCAAGCCCTCAGATTTCCTTTATTGGCATCCTATGTGTTTCTTTCATAGCATTCCCTAAATAGATGTTTGTTTATTTGAGGGGTTTTTTTTGAGTTTGTTTTTTTAGTTTCTCCCTTATTAGTATGTGAGCTTCATGAGAGTTAATTTAGTACTGTATCTCCAGTGTTCAGCACAGTAGCTAGAACATAGTCAGTAATCAATAAAATTTGTTGAACACATGAACTAATTTAGCATCATCTATATGTCAAGTCCTAGGCTAAGTGATGGGAATACAGTAGCAAACAAGCGAGAGTAGTTCTTAATCTTCTATAGGTCAATACTTAGTGAAGGAAACAGATATTAACAGTCACAAAATCAACAATTTAACTATAGTTGTGATTGGAGCTATGGAGGGATCACAAACAGGAGAAATTGACTTTAAATTGCCCCTAGGAAGTGATGTCTAAGGTATTTTCCAAGACCTGGTGGGAAGAAACATGTGAAAAGGGGTAGGGAAAAACAGTCTTAGAAAAAGAGTAGCATAAATAAAGGACAAGAGGAAGGAAGAAGAGTGGGTTGTTGTTGTTGTTTTTGTTGTTGTTGTTGTTGTTTTTCTTTAGACAGAAGCAGTCCCAGAAGGTTTTTGTGCTACATTCAAAAAAGTTTTCTTTGGCCCCTGCTCTTGGTGCTTTTTGGTCTTAGGGGTTCACAGTTGAGCTGTTGCGTCACTCAGTGCCTCTTATACATTCTCAGACACATATTGTCTTGTACAAAAGGCACAAAGAGACCATCTGCCCTAACTGAAAAGATTAAGTTGAAATGTTTCTTCAGAATTTTAGGGGAAGCTAGGAAAGGAAATAGAATAAGTTTCTTTTCCACATCAGTTTCTCTTCATTTTGACATATATCAAAGACAAAAGTGCCCTTTCTCAAATTTATATTTGTGGACTAAGAATTTAAATGTGTGACATTTAAATGATGAAAAGCAGAGTTCCGTCTGTTAAGTCAGGAGAGAATCAGTGTAACCTGAAGAAGTCCCCGCTACCCTTGACTCCATGGTGGTCCAGCTGTGAGATGCTGCAAAAGCCACTAGCCTTCTCCGGAATTCTGTTATTTCATTTGTACAATAATATATTTAAATCTACTAAAGGAGGCCAGAAATTAAACAGATTAAATATAATCACACAATGAAGTATCAGAATACAAAGTAGTGTTTAGAAATTTATCTTAATGCAAAGTGAGTTTAATAAAATAATAATACATTACCTGGAATTTATGTCTAAATTATTGGCTTGGTAATTTTGCTAGAGGAGAGAGAAATGGTTTTTACCATAGTTTACAAAAGACCATAAAAGAAAAGTAGATGTATCATGGGGTACCTGGTTTTTAAAATGATTTATAACAAGATACTATAAATAACTTATGTCATTAAATGTGTTTAAAATACTTTATTATAAAGATTTTATCTATACAATACTTTATAGGAACACCTGTTGAGAGGCATTCCCAATTTATGCATGTTTGAAGAAGTACAGCATCCCATGAACATACCCTTTGAACTCTGTAAACTTTAAAATATAAAATATTATTCAAAAAAGAATTCTAAACTTTAAATCATCTTTATTTATTCCAGCTTTGCTTATTTTGGGGCATATATGCACTATTTTCATCTCTTTCAAAACTGACTCATGTTTTTCATAGTTAACTTTGGTTTATTTTTGCAAGCAGACCATTGACTCAAAGCACTGCATTTACTGATGACAGTGGATCCTTATGAATCTCTTTTAACCCTTGTTGATATAATGTCCCTTTGGTATAGAGTGCAATGAGGTTTTCTCAGGGTAGACATGAAGAAGGCAGGACGTCTGTCTTTGCTCAGTTTTCTAGCCATCGCATCTTATTTGGAAGTAGTCTGCTTCAAGTAGTTAATTCAATTCCTGGGGAACCTCTCCTTCTTTATGTTTTATTTTTTCCTTTTTTTTTAAATTACATCATGCAAGTAGTTTGACATGAGGAGATCTTGAAGGCAATGGTTTCCTCTGGCAATGGTGACTTCCCTGTCACTGGAAGTGTTTATTTAGTTAGGCATAGGTGCACAACCATTTGGAACCATTCTTTCATTCAAGAACAAATATTTATTAAAACACCTTCTTTGCCAGGCACTGGGATACTCACTAGGAGTTCAAAGGTGGAAATTCATACTCATAACAAGGACCCTTGTTTGGTGTCAGACATACAGCTTTAAATCAAGTGCTAATTATTCTAATGGAAAATGGGGAATTCAACTATTAAACTCTTATATGGCCTAGAAGACATTTAAAAATATTGACTGATTTCTTGGAGTCTAAAAACCCGAAAGCCTTCTAGAGGGGTTATTAAAAAAGACAAATGAGAATAATCTTCAAATCCAGACAAACTTGGATTAGCAGTCTGACAATACCACCTCTGAGCTTTGTGAGTCTTGGGCAAGTCCCTAACCTTTCTGAAGCTCAATTAGGTTTTTGCTTTTTTTTTTTTTTTTTTTGGTTTTATTTTTAGTCTCTAAAAAGGGTATATTTTGAAGAGGGCTAAATGGGATAATGTATGAAATCCCAGCACCTATTAGGTATGGTAGAGTAGAGGTATGTTTAGTGAAATTGGAGGTTGGATTTAAGCACAGATACTAACGGGTCTTTTTTTCTCTCTCACTCTCTCAGTGTGTCTGTTGGGGGATGGACTGGGGAGGATGTTTTATAATAAAGAAGCAGAGGGGTGCCTGGGTGGCTCAGTCGGTTAAGCGCCCAACTTCAGCTCAGCTCATGATCTCATGGTCCGTGAGTTCGAGCCCCACATTGGGCTCTGTGCTGACAGCTCAAAGCCTAGAGCCTGCTTGGAATTCTGTGTCTTCCTCTCTTCCTGCCCCTCCCTTGCTCACGCTCTGTCTCTCTCTTTCTCTAAAAAATAATGAATAAACATTTAAAAAATTATAATAAGGAAGCAGAAGGGAAGAAATATGTGAAGATCTAGGGAGCACTACAATGAACTGTGACAGACAATGAACTGTGTGGCCTGAGCAGGTTTTCTGAAGGCAATGAGCTTCAGCTAGCGCATCTTGTATGCACCCAAAAGAATGACATTCACTGTGTCCAAGGGTGTGTGTCTGATGACAGTTTTATAATCAGTCTCTGTTTGCAACCTCAGAGAACCTGGAAAGCTTAATCTTAGTAGTCTTTAGTTTTGAGAGAAAAGTTGTTTTTTTTTTTAAGATTTCACTGCTTTATTTATTATTTCTCATTAAGGAAATAACAGTATGTTCCAGACCTAATCTTAACTTATTAACAGCTAGCTCTTTATGAGGCACTTTAGTAATAATAACCAATGTTTTGTAGCATTGTACAGGTCGAAAATGCTTTCACATCTTTGTTCCCATTTTACAGATGAGGAAACTGAATCTCAGAAATGACTTGTCAAGTTCATACAACTGGTATATGTTAAAGTAGAGACTTGAACTCTGGTCTTTTCCATCATACTGCACATAAATGGGCCATACCTCAGATTAGGAGATCAAAATTGTCAATGAAAATAAAATTAAATTTCAATAAATATGTGTCCTTATATTTTACATCAGTCTTAAATTTATGAGTAGATAATCTCATAAAAGTCCTTATATTACCCCTGCTGATCAATTTCTATTCTACTTAATTTTTATATTCTATTAAATATGATGTCACTGAAAACTTCTGGAATTTGATGAGCTTGTGAGATTGGACAAACAACTCACTCAAAACACACACACACACACACACACACACACACACACACACACACCCGTAGGCATTTAATTAAATATAAGAACTACATGCGGTAATTAATTTAAGCAACTAATATTTGCTTATTATGTTATTAGTAAGCTACTTTCAAATATTCCTGTATAAGTAGTATGATGTCAATTAAATTTAATTCATACCATAGGGGTGGTCAGTTAGAATAATGTGCTGGCAAATGTTTAACAACCAGCTCTCAGAGGGGCAGAGTCCTGATTTGTAGTATTTGCTGATTTCCATTGTGTAACTATTCCCACTCACCAGGCCAGTTTCAAGTTACCACTGTGGGGTCATGGAATGCAACGTTGGGAAGAGATGTGCACAGTTGACTCATAGCCAGTACAAGCCAGCTCTAGCACAACACTGTGACCTTACAGTTCTTTACTTAGGGATCCAGATCCAGAACACTTCAAATGTTGCTATTTAAGTCTTCACCAAAAGGTTTGGTGATAAGTGCAAGGGATGTTGACATAATTTCTGGAGAGTAAGCGAATGATAGTGTGCAAGGGATATACCTGGCTAAAAGATTACACAGGCATCTCTGTCCTTGAAGGAACAAAATGAAGGATCCAACAAAACCCAGAAGACTAACATCTTTAGAGTATGTTCTCGGTCTAGAATTTTGGTCCTGTGTCTCCCTATTTATTCAAGACTCTGTCTGATTTAATGAGAAGTTTTGCTAAATTTTTTATTCAACTATTATTATAAAGCTTGTTGGTGTGCCTAAAAGGTAGAGAGCAGGGACTTCCTCAAGCCCATGGGAATAGCTTGTATGACTATTTTGAAGCTTGCCTGCTAATAAATATTCCTATGAGGCAGAATTTGGTCAGATGTTTACTTTCACTCACTTATCACCTAGTGGTGAGGTCATGGGGAAGAAGTCATAGCTTCTACTTATCTTATATTACCAAATGTGGAGGCAATCAATATTTACCAAAAGAATATGACAATTGTGTAGGGCCAACTTGGCATATATCAATTTTCAATATCACTAAATGCATACTATGCTTGGGGCATTGTAGCACAATAAAGTCCCTGTCTACACAGACCTTTTAGGTTGATTGTACCATGAGTGATTTCAAAATGCAGTGTTACCATTTGTATTTGTAAAGAGTGAAAACAATCTGGATGCCAAGATCACACATACCAGCAGAAAATGGTTTATTCATAATACTGGTGTTGTAGTCAAGATAAATATACAAATCCCTTCACTCTCTTATCAGATAACAAGATCTTAAAGTGTGCAGGTAATATTTAACAGTACTGATTGTGTGGCACCTTGGTGTAATGGGTTTAAAATATGGCTTCCAAATTTCTGACTCTTCTTCCTCTAGATGTGGGAAGTCTGTGTCCCTTTTCCTTGAATCATTATGGGTTATGATTGCTTGATCAATACAACATGACAGAAGTATTGCTATGTCAGTTTCTTAAAATATGAATTTGGGAACTCTGGTAAGTCCACAACCAGATTTTAAGAAATTGACTGCTTTCACTCCTATCTCTTGGGATGCTTGCTCTTAGGAACCAATCTCCATGCTACAAAGAAGCTTGAACCACCTCTTGAAGAGGACTGCATAGAGAGGAACCATTAGGTAACACCAACCTACCAGTCATCTAAATGAACCTTTTGGGAGGTGGATCACTCAGCTTCAGGCAACAGGGAACAGAGAAGAGCTGCCCCCACTAAAACTGTCCCCAATTTTTTTTAATTTTTATTTGAGGGGGGGGAGAGAGAGAGAGAGAGAGAGAGAGAGAGAATACAAGTTGGGGAGAGGGGCATAGGGAGAGAGAGAAAGAGAGAGAGTATCTTAAGCAGGCTTCACTCTCAGCACTGAGCCCAACACAGGGCTTGATCCCATGGACCTGGGATCCTGGGATCATGACTGAGCCAAAATGAAGAGTCAGATGCTCAACCAACTGAGCCACCCAAGTGCCCCCCTCAAATTGTAGATTCCTATGCCAAATAAATGCTTGTTGTTTAAGCCACTAAGTTTTGGGGTGACTTGTTATGTGGCAATAGAAATCTGAAACACCTGGAAATTTCTGCAGCTGTGAGAAGAGGCTATAATAGATTTTTCTCAGCACCTAGCCATCTCTCTTTCCTGTTACCTGGTGAATAGTTCACGTGGAGGTAGTACATAGATTTCTCTTTTGTTTTCTCCCTTCTGGAAAGTTTCCTTGTCTTCTGCCTGGCCCTTTCTGATGGGAATCTGCATCATACAAAACTCAAGCTGAGGCAGGGATTGGGTATGAATACCTTTTGCACCAGTGGAAGTTTGCACAATCTGTCAGATCTGTATTTTCTGCATGGGTACTTTTCAAATATATTAAATTGCATAATTCCTTTTTCTTTTTGGTAAGGTATCATCAGTCCTCTGCTAATTCTTCAGGTGTGGACTTATCTTACAGCTCTGTGAATTTCTTCTAAGGGATAGCACCCTGGGATGAAAATTTAAAGATGTGAGTTGTTGCTTGGCCAGTGATTATGAACTTGGTCAAATCATTTGACGTTTCTGGGTCCATGGAGGACTAAGACATTTAGAAGCACTAGGCATTGAGTATATCATGGCCCCTTGATCCCAGATCTAACTGTAAGCAAATACAAAAAAATTCTGATTTTCCCCAAGATGACCACTTGATGCTTTTTTTTGAATTACCGCCTGTCAAATTTGCTATTTTTTTTGTCGTTGTTGTTCTTTTGGTACCACTTATTAGTCTAGCTAATTGGGCAACAATCTTCTAACTCTCAATTGTCTCATCCGTAAGATGAATAAGTAGATGAGTTGATCTGTTAAATATTTTCAGATCTAAATATTTGATCCTGAAAGTGCTTTTATTTCCTTTCATTTTATTGCTATTTGCTTTGCCCTTTGCTATAACTTTATTGGAGTATAATTGACAAAAAATAAACTGCACAAATTTAAAATGTACCATTTGAGAATTTTTGACACACTTATACACCCATGAAACCATTGCCATAATCCAAATAGTAAACATGTCCATCTTTGCTATAAATCTCCTGTTGTCTTTGGGAAGCCTTCCCTTTCACCCTTATCCACCCCAGTCACCAGACAACTACTGAGCTAGCTGTTTTCTGTTGCTACTGATTAGTGTGCATTTTCCAGAATTTTATTTAAATGGGATCATAGAGTATGTATTTTTTTTTCTGGCTTCTTTCACTCAGCATAATTATGTTGAGATACAGCTATGTCGTTGCATGTATTAATAGTTCATTTCTTTTAGTTGCTAAAGAGTATACCATTCTATAGTTATGTTTATCCATTCACTTATTGATGGACATTTAGATTGTTTTTAGTTTGTGGCTGTTATAAATAAATATGCTATGAACGTTCACATATGAATCCTTGTAGGAACATATGACTTCATTTTTCTTGAATAAATATCAAGGATGGAAAGACTGAATCAAATGGTAGTTATATGTTTAACACTTCAAGAAGCTTTTCCAAAGTGCTTGTACCATTTTACATTCCCACCTATAGTCTGGGAGAGTTCCAGTTCCTCTAAATCCTTACCAACATTTTGAATGGCTATTTAAAAAGTTTTTAGCCATTCTAAGAAGTATGTAGTTGTATCTTTTTGTGGTTTAAATTTGTGTTTTTCTAATAACTAATGGTGTTGAAAATCTTTTCATGTGCTGATCGGCCATCTGTATATTTTCTTTGGTGAATATCTGTCCAAATTTCTTGTCCATTTTTTTTTATTGTTGAGTTTTAAGAAGTTTTTTTTTTAATATACTTGTTAAAATTTCTTCATTGGATATATAATTTTAAATATTTTTTCTCAGTGTGTGGCTTATATTTTCATTCTCTTAATGTTTAGTATGTTCTTAAAGAGAGAGTTTTAACACAGGTGACTTATTTTACAAACTGTTTTATGCTCAAAGAGGAGCATAGATGGATCTGGGATGACAAAAGTAATAGCAAACAATTCAGTGGTTTGGTATTGAGTGTCTTTTTGTATGGTTTTCTTTAGTTAGCATTTGTTAACTGACTTTTCTTTATAAACCATTGTTTTAAAAAAATTTTTTTAATGTTCATTTATTATTGAGACAGAGAGAGATAGAGCATGAATGGGGAAGGGACAGAGAGAGAGGGAGACACAGAATCTGAAGCAGGCTCCAGGCTCTGAGTGGTCAGCACAGAGCCCGATGCAGGGCTCGGACTCACAGACCGCGAGATAATGACCTGAGCCGAAGTTGGACGCTTAACTGGCTGAGCCACCGAGGCGCCCCTACTTTTCTTTATAAACCATTGTAATATAAATAAGCATTTTGGTAAGTAATGTTTAAACTTGAATTCTGGGCCCAAAGAAAACTTTTGAAAACAGTCTCCAGTTTAGAGAAGACCTATTCTCATGGTTGTCACTGTATTATGTCTGATCTGTGAATAGTCTATGCTAAAACCCCATGCATGCTATCTGTATTTCTACACCTATGTCGTCATCTGCATCTGTAACTATTTTTATTTCTATATATGTATGTATGACTTGCAAAAAAAAATCTAACTTGCATTCACATTCTGCTCATGTCTTTGGTCAGACATAACCATTGGGAACACTGTTATGAACTCAGAAGTAAACTAAATGATAATATAGTACGTGTCACAAAAACCATGTACTTTAGTCCATAGTGAAAACATGGATCTTCTCTCAGGCCTTTATCCAGACAATTATTTATAAAGTAAGATAGATTATAACCAGTGAGGCCATACTGACAGCATGTGGAATAACAGTTTACAATGGTGGGAGGAGAGAGAGATAAAATACAGATCCAACAACTACAATGCACAGAAGTCTGGATTTATTTTATATAGTTACAGAAAGCCTTATAAGCATGAATTCTCCAGAGGACCTTGAGTCATCAAAAACTTATAATAATTTATTTCAGAAATGGTTGAAATAAATTATAACTTCTTAAAAGGAATAAAGTTTTGAAGAGCACATAATTAAATCCTCGATAATATAAAAGAATTTATGTAATGAAAGAATCTGAGGCTATGAAAATGTAAGACTTGCAGGAGAATGGAGTCAGAAAGCTGAATGGAGTTAAGGTAGAGTTTATCTTGAAAATTCTTCCACTTTAAATATTCCAAGTACAGAATAGGAACATACAGTTAATTGGAAGGGAAGAAAGTGATAGTTACTGAATGGATTTCTGGCAGTAATTGAAAAGGGATATTCCCACGCAACCAGTTATTAAGACTCATGAAATTAAAATTTTATCTAACATTTGAAATATTTGATCTAGAAATTTAAGAACAGGTAGGTCTGAAGGAAGGAATTTTATTTCCTCTGTTAGAGCTTTTTAGTGCTTAACAACATAACTTTAGAAACAGCCCAAACTGGGTTTAGGTTACAGCGTGATCGCTGGGTTTTTGTTTTTGTTTTTTTCCAAACTCTAGGTTTCTCATCTGCAAAATGGAACTAGAAACCCCACCTCATGGGATAATGGTGAAGATGACATGGAATGCAGGTAAAGGACTTAGTACAGTACCTGGCCCAAGGTTTCCAACACTCAATAAATATTAAATATTACAATTATCATTATTGTTTCTTCTAGGCAGAAATCTGAAAGTGAAGAAGCACTGGAAATTTCAAGCAAAGAACATCAGCTATCAGTCCCATAATTTGTGATTGAGGATTGAAATCAGGTTTTATTTTCATCTGTTTTTGTTTCTTTGGTTTTAATTTAAAAAACTTGAGGAAGTCCCCAGAAATAACTGACCGTTTTTTGAGGGTGTCCCTCGATGCTTGTGGGCTCCATCTGGGTTGCAGCCGTTATTTTACCTACTTGACAGATGAGGAGGTCTCTGAGGTTAAGTGTTCTTCACAGCAGACACCCAGGTTGAAGGCGGAGTTAAAGTATGCCCCAAGTCACATAACTCATTCTCCGTTCAAGAATCTTCCCTAATCCCTGGTGCCATTTGGGAATGGTTTCAAAGGCATTCCAACGGCAAAATCATGCCAGTGCACTGGTTATCAATTATTTTGTTGATCCTTTAGCAAATCCTCAAACTGATTTTTCTGCCCTCCTGGGACACAAATCACAAAGCTGACCTTAACCACTTTGGCATCCCCCTCTACTCCCAAGGCGCACAAAAGAGCAATGCAGGGATAGTGATTTATTGTTTTCCCACACAGGTCACCCTCAAGCCCAGACAGATAGAGAAGATCTGTCTTTAATGAGAGAAATGTACCATTACTTGGTCATAAATTCAACTTAGTGGTAATTTTAGTAGGGCAGCTTGCCCAGGCTTTGTAGAAACACAAATCAAAAATCCCAAATTCCAGGCATATCCTCCTAGAAACTCTTTTGGCAACTCCATTCCCTTTGCTTTTTAAGGAAATCCATTTCCCTAGTTATAGCCCCTAGTTGCTTAGGGTAGATTTGCACAAAGTCTAGAATCACTGTGGCAGCAGAGAGGGGAGTGGGTGGCATGCTGCTGAAATTATTTTCGCCAAGCATTAGGCCCTGACTTCAGTCGTCAAGGAGGCACAAATGAACCGACACGCAGATTCAGTATACAGTCCAGGAGAAGTAGTTCGCAGTAAGAGTATTCAGACAATTCCGTCTAAGGAAAGGTTTCATTTTTTCAAATCCTCATGTCCTTGGCCAATTCTAAACTGACTAATACTAGTCCTTACCACTCTTAGATTGTAGGATGTGTTTTTATCCCCAGAGTTGACTTAGTTTGAGTTGCTGGGTTAGAAGTATGTATAGAGTATGTTCAGACATAATACTACCAGACATCTTGCCACACTCTTAGAGGTAGACTCGAATGTATCCTCTTACCTTGTATCATCTCCTGTGCTCACTTCCATCATAACAACTATCAGCTCTTTTGTGCTTAATTATTCACATATGTTGTTGTCTACAACGCTGTGTCCTCCCAGGTGTAGGGTGATGTCATATCTGATTTTGTTCCTCTAGTTTCTAGCCCAGTGCCTGACATGTGACAGATGTATAGTTAACATTTGTTGAATGAACAGAAGTATGAATAAATTAAGTTCATGCCTTTCCAGTAAGGTCTGACTTTGAAGTCAGGGAGTCTGGTAAATGGCCATTTCTTTCTGTTTTCAAGATGATATGCTTGGCTAGGTGAGGCAGTGTTTTGGAAGACAGTGGAAAAAAAAAAAAACAGAACTGAGAACAACTGCCTCCCATAGGTAGGATAACTGAAGTCTATTAAAAATATTACTTCATCAATTTGAACAAATATGTATAGATTGTCAACATAGCTAAAGCACTTGTGCCAGCTACTGAAGAAAATTCAAGGTAACTAGAAATCAAAGAGTTTATAATATATTAATCTTTTGTTCTAATATCCAGTGTATAATGTTATCATAAATTACTTTTTTCCAATAGCATAACTCTCTCCAGAAAAAAGACATGAAATTCTAGCTCTTCTTCTCTGATTTGGTTTTATAGGTGGGTCTGCCGACATTCCTCTCCTCAGTTGTAGGGGGAAGTTTAACTGGCAGTTTATTTGTGTTGCTATTCATCCATCTAGCATATGAGAAGGTCAGGATTAGAGCAGGAAGGGAGGCCTAGAACACCCATGGGATGGCATTTCTGGATTCTTACAGTTCTCTAGGAAAAATCATGGAGAGATATCATTTGTACACCTTCCATTTGTATGATGTCAATTTACATATGTCAATTATATCACAGTGAAACTGGGAAAAAAGAGTTCAACAATAAGAACTAAAAGACAGTGGCTCTCAGGCTTGGGCAAGCATCAGAATCACCAGGAGGCCTTATTAAGACCCAGATTGCTGGGTGCCACCTCCAGGATTCCTCATTCAGTGGTTCTGGGTTAGGATTCCAGCAGTTGTATTTCTAAAAAGGTCCCAGGCAGTGCAGGTGACACTGGTCCAGGACCAGCTGATCTGAGGTAAGCTCAATACTTACTTTCTACCAAGTCTTGTTCTGCCATTCTCTTTATAACCCATAGGGTGATTCTATTTTTATGGTTTTGTCAGGGTAGTCTTGGCCTGGGGTAAAAGAAAATCAGTTTGAATTATTTTGTAGCCATTTCTTAGTGATCTAGGGCAAGTTTTTTTTTTTTTTTTAATGTCAGATATTTTCCTTTTGCCATTTAGCCTATGTACTTATGAGCTGCCTCTCCTGCCATTTAGTTGGAGATAAAAACAATGATAATATCAGTGAAAACAACACATAAGCCTACTGTTAACAAAGACATGTATACATGTTAAGTGTTTTACTTACGCCATTGGCCTTGTGTGAATAACTACCTGAAACGATGAATTTAACATTAGCTCTTGGATTTTGTACTTCTTTCCCTCATCTGCTCTGACTAGGAAAATAATTGTAGCTTCAGTCTAAATGGGGAAATATCAGCCAGGTCTTTCTGTCTTCTAGATAGTTCCTGTAGTCCAGCCAAACTATCTGGCTTTCTGATTAAGCAGTTTTTATAAAGAGGAAAAAATGTTTCCCCAAGAATCATTTTTAGTTATTTTCCCCTTTCATGATGAAAGGCTTATCTAAAAGCCCAAACTTCATTCAGGATTCCTCCCCATTCATTGTCATCACCCATCCTTCCCTGACCCCACTCATCCCTCAGACAGCCAGGGATTTAAAAATATGTTGGAAGATTTTAATAGTGTCTGCAGAGGAGAATTATATTCTTCTGTAATGTAGCATTCGGACACTAAGCAGAGAGATAGCACAGTCTGTCTAGCTCATGTAATTAGTTTCATGATACTGTTTTAATTGTGGCACAGCTTAATCATTGGCTGTGCACAGATTATGCCACATAGTTAAAATAATTATGGGGATTTGATAAGATAATACTTTGAATTCATCTGATGCTTCTTTTCCAATGGGCTCCACACTCTAAAATAAGAGAGAACAAAGAAAAATAGTTGATGCCAGCATTTGTCTGCACCTTGTCAGGGCTGGCCAGGGGACGATTATTCATTTCTTCCAGGTTATCTTCCATCTGCCCAAGGTAGCATTTTATCTAGTACTTGAAGATTCTGAAGATAGTGTGAAATGATGCATACCCTGTTTGCCAGCTAATATTTAATACAGTCTATATATCTAGCAACTTACATAAACTCATGTGGATGCATTAGTTCTAAATCCAATGTTTTGTTTACATAACTGATGGTTGCTGTCTTCATAAGCAGTTCTTTATTTTCAGAAGCGTGCATCTGATCATAGATCTTTCTTAGAACTACTATACAATTTATATGGCTTATTGAATATTTATTTATTCATTCATTCATTTACAGTAGTATGCCTACTGTGTGTCAAATGCTATTCTAAACTCTAACAGTAAACATGTTAAGCAAAATTCCTACCCTCATGACACTGATGTAGGGGACATTCCAGATGTAGGGGAGCTGACAGTAAACAAACAACAAAATAATGACTTCAGATATTATTAGTCTTATAAGTAAAATAAATTAGGGTTGGAGAATAGAAAGTGCCTAGAATGGGGCAATTTTACATAGATTAGGAAATATCTTTTAAAGAAGATAACATCTGAACAGAGTCCTGAGGATGAGAAGGTATTGAACATGTGAAATTTGGGGAAAAGGGGATTCTTGGCAGAAGGAAGAGAAAGTGTAAGGGGCTGAATCTATTTTGAGCTTAATGGCTCTGGGAACAGCAGGCAGAGTAGACGGCTGGAGCAGAATGAGTAAAGGGGAGAAATATTGGGCTGGCACAGAAGCAGGGACCAGGTCAGAGGGCTGTGTCCCACAGCTATAAGATTGGACTTTAAGGTGATGGTAGGTCTTAGAGGGTTTATATTACCTGATTTACATTTTTGAAAGATCACTCTGGCTGAGGAGATTAGACTTATAAGCAAGAATTGAGATGGGAAAGACTAAAGAATATAAGACTTTTTTTTAGACATTTGAGTTTGAGATAGGTGTTACACATCCAAGTGAGGAATCTAACATCAATCTGGAGCTCAAGAGGTAGGTCCAAGTGGGAGACATATATGTGGATGTTCTTAGTCTTTATATATGGTATTTATTACTTAAGCTGGATCTAGGGTGATTGGGGAAATGAGGTGAATCAGCAAAGGAAATATATACATCATTGCCCTATCCTAAATGAGGGTTTTTTTTTGATTTTATCTTTTCTCTTCTTTTTTTTTTTTTTTTTTTAGTATAGTTGACACACAATGTTATATTAGCTTCAGGTGTGCGACATAGAGATTCAACAAGTATATACGTTATGTTATGCTTTTTTATGATGCAGGTAATGAATAATAGGAAGTAACAGAGTATGACTTTAATGCAATTTATCTGTTTATTTGTGTGTTTAATGGCAAACAGAGCAAAATTTAGATATTCAAATAAATCTTATCCTTCAAAGGAGCCACTTTGTAGGGCAGTCAATTGGCCTAACAATGCTTCCCTTGTTTAGAACTTTCTTGGAATGATTGGGACTCACTTTTTAGATTTGCTTATGCGACATGAGAAAGTCAGCCTAACTTTCTCATAAAACTTTATCTCATTTTTATTTAAAAAGTAGAACTGGATTGAAAATTTTGTAACAAAATTTTGTTGTTGTTGTTGTTGTTTGATAAAACCAAATATTTCACCATAAAGAGATGAGTTGCGTCATGGATGATTTTAAAATGAATTTGTCACTTGCTTTGGAGAGTCTCAGAAGAGCATCTGGATATGTTTTGAGCAATAAAGGAGTGATTGGGATAAGTATCACCTTCCATGTGCTAATTTGAAGAAAATTCCGTTTATTTGTGTTTGAAGCTTCAATTTTAGTCATTCATTCACTTATTCATTCATAAAAAAAATGTGTTATCTGCCACATGCCAGGTGGTTTTCTAAGCAGTGAAAAGGCAGTTATAAGCAATAAAAAGAATAAGACAATGCTAATTTTCAGGACTTCATTTTTGGCCTAAAAGATTAGTATATCTTAGCCTTCAAAAATCTCATTTCTGCAAATCGCTCCATTAATCAATTTCCTGAAACAAAAACACTTACATGAAGGAATAAAATTTAACTTTATCTTTGCCTTCCCCATCTGTTTTCCTCTTCCTGTTATATTTCCAGAAACCTAACTCTCAACCTCTGATTTTTAAGTTTAAAGTAATCTGTTCCTATAAGATCTCCCTCAGACATGGAACACCCTATTATCTTTCTTTCTCCCCATTTTGTTACTACAGGATGTTGAGAAATTTCTGGGATTCTAATTTATTAATTAGTTCATAGTAAGGTGTAAATTATTTGATGTTGAGTTACTATGGCCTGAATTTTTATTTTAACAGAAAAAGACTTAGATCAAAGTAATACATCTATAATGATGGAAGGTAAAGCATTTGCAAGGAGTAAAATGATGTATTTCTTGGCTGAGAGCCTTCTCCATGTCTCTGAAATCACAGCCTATACAGCTCACTTAAATTGGCAATCATAATCTCTAGGAATAAGAAACTTTCAGTTTCCCCTTGATGCCACTATTTCTTTTTCTTTTTAAGAGATATTCAGTAGCCTCCAGGACTATATAATAATGTCAGCAAGCAATCCTCATAGTTTTGTTAGAGCAATGGACCAAATTTTGCCTTGGCCTTTGTTTAGCTGGAAGGTGCCTACCCACTGAACTGGGGCTCTCCACTACCATTGCTCCTTCAGCCTTGTGCAGCATATTATTACAATCAGCTTCACTTGTTCCTAGTTCTTTCAGCATCTGTAGTGGCAGCTGGCGCATCTCCCACTTCATCAGGAAGTGCATTCAAGGGTATCCGGCTAGAAAGCTCCCCCAGCAAGCATTTCTTCATATTACAAAATGAAGAAGCAAGGTTTCAGTTGGAGGTATTCATATTTGGGGTCAAGTAAGGTAGAGTAAAGTCGGGGAGATCTTCCATCATCAAAATGTCTTCAATCATGGGTGAAACCAGTAAAAAAAAAAACAACATTATTTTTTCTAGCAGACTGGCATTCCTTTGACCCTGGTTTAATCAGAAAAGGGATGAGCAGAATTATGCAATTGGCACGGCCTTTGTTTGTTTTCTAAATTCTCAAAGAGAATTGCTCTCATACCATGGGTTTCCCTCAAGATCTCCAGTTCTGATTACTATGGTTCACTTTTGTGTGGAGTTTTCTGCATTTTGCTTTTGGACACCCATATCTATCTTTATTCCAGCAGTTAGTAGGAAAATTCCATTGTGCCAATTGTGGTTTTGCTTTTTTTTTTCTTTTTCCCCTGAGAAAACAACTTCTGTTGTCCTCCACCTGCCTTTACGTCCTGTATTCTGTACTAATGTGTAATTGCTTGTCGGGGAGGCGGTGATGGTGATCGGCACACGTCACCAAACTGTTGTGGTTCATTAAGGAGAAGAGATGTGGTGGTGGTGGTTTAGTTCACGTGAAAGTAACTGTGGCCCAGACAACTAACTTGTGTATTTTCTCCCGGGGGAAGATCTTTGGGACAACATCTCTCAAGGTCATTCATTTTTGTCTTTTAATTTTTTAGTATGCCATGTGTCCAGTACTGAGCATAGAGCCAGAAGTGTTGCTAGCCTTCAACAGTCTTTGGCAGATATTGAGATAGATGTGTCTCTTGGAGAAAGACTAACTGGAGTGTGATATGTTTAAGGAAGCTAACAATTATTGGGTACTTACTTTGTGCCAGGCGATATGCTAGGAATTTCTGCATGTGTTATGTCATAAAGTTTCAATTATTTTTTGTGCATATTAGTTAGAATATAGATTTTATTTAGTTTTATTTAAGTCTTGTTTTTATTAATTTTGTCTGAAATGTTACCTATGTCATTTTGTACTTGAGGGAAAGTGAATTTGATACTCTAAAAGAGCAGTGGTGGTAGTAAATAATTCAGAATTAGACCTGTTCATGAAGTATATAAATTCAAAATGCACACATACATTTAAATTACAGACTTAGGATCAGTCAACACAACAACCAGGGTAATTCCCAGAATTTGGTACTCTGGTACTTATTGAGACCATTCATCAATATTTCCAGACATCCCCCTTCAGCAATACCCTGTGCCATATAACATGTTAGTAAGTAATACTCAGAGTCAGACTCTATTTTCCCACATCCTTAAAATTAGATGTGGCCATGTAACTTACTTTGGCCAATGAAATATGAGCGGATTGATGAGTATCACCTTTAAGTAGAAGCATTTAAAGCCAGTGTACAAATTGTCTTTTTATCCTTTAGCCATCATGACCAACAGCATTCCAGAGGGAGAGGCTCTGCCAGCCAAATCCCGAGAGAGGATAACATGAAGCCAAGTTCACTACTGACCCAATATGACATGAGTGAGAAATAAACTCATTCTAAGACATTGAGATTTGGGTATTGTTTGTTATTGAACCACAACCTAGATCATTCTACCTAATAATGTAGGCTCCATCCATCCAGAAAGTAGAAACCCCCAAAAGCCCTTCCTAAATGTATCTGCTTTCCTTATATGAGTGGTTTAAGCAGAGGTTTGAACAGACCAGCCCCTTGTGATGATTGGATAATCTAGAAGTTAAGAGGTCTGCGCACTCAGGCTGCCTCCGTTTGAGTAGTAGCCCTGCTATTTTCTACCTGTAAAGACTTGAATGAGTCACTTAATCTCTGAATCTCAATTTCCATATTTGGAAAATTAGGACAATTAAAGTTCCTACCATACAAGGCTATTGTGAAGTGAGGTAAAATAATATATTAGAAACACTTAGCTTGGAGGATAACCCTTTTAAAGTCTTGGGGAAAAAGGGAAATGGGGAGTTACTAAAAATGGACGTGAAGTTTTTGTCAAGCAAGGTAAGTTAGCTCTACAATCTGCTGTACAGCATTGTATCTAAAGTTAATAATCACATATCACACACTCAAGCATTTGTTGAGAGTGAATCTCACTTTAAGTGTTCTTTCTACAATAATTAAAAATAAACGTTAGCTATCATTCTGTTATCTGGTACCATTTGAGACTGGCTTTATGGATCCTGTCTTCTTACAGGATTTTTTGGGTAACTGATCCTTAAAGTTGCTTCCAGCTCTAAAACTCTATGCTTCCATGAAATACCTTGCTATCTGGTCCCTAACTTTCCTTAGAGTAGCTTTCGCTATGGTTTGAATTTTGTGGTACATGAAGGAACAGATGCCAGCAGAGTTTCTTTGGCTTAGCAAGAAATCATCTACCAAAAAATCAATTTATTCTGCTTCAAATTTCTCCTGGTTGTCCACTCCATCATTTCTTAAAGTTGTTCCAGAATTCTACTTGACTTTGTAGTGCTTGATTGTTTCTCATTCTGAAATATATTTTTATTTTTCGCCTTTGACACTGGACAACATAAATTTTCCTTTTAATAGACTTGCTCATGCCTATAGTAAATAAGACCAGGACTATGTCAAGGAAATTTCCCCAAGAGATTATGGAGGGTTTTGATGGTAAGTGTACTAAGATCTAGAGACTGCAGAGGGGAGAGGAGAAACTCTTGTTGTTAGGCACATAGTAACTTTAATATACTGAAACATTTCATATGCACATACTTGTAGAATTATTTCTGATTTGCTGTGTGTATTTGCCAGTGCTCTCTTTGGGAAAGAATGCATTGTCCCCTGAAAACGTAGTCATCATTGGCTAAAAATGTTTTGTTAAAATTAACAAGTTCAGTCTTAAGTATCTCATTAGTGTGGTTGGTATCAATGACTGTTGCTTTGAAATGACGATGTGGATTGTGAAGCTGTGAACAGGATTGCACAAGGAAGATGGCATTGTCCAGGATGAAGGAAAAGGGCAGGACCCGTGTCAGATGTGAGCGGGTAATGCCAACTTTATTTGCAGAAAAGATGATGAGGGAGGAGAATGGTTGAGTTCCTGGGACAATAGCCTGAGAGCTCAGGGAAGTGGAAAGAGTAGAGGGCAGGAAAAGTGACCCTGGGGATGGGGGTGGTGAGAAATACTGGGCAGGAAGAGGGAGATCAGAGAGGATGCAGAATAAAGGCAGGGCAGCAGACAAAGCCCTCAGGACCAAAAGCCAGAGAGAATCCTAGTTTGTTTAGTCCAGAGACAGGAAAAAGGACATCCTCTAAAGGGACCTAGGTTAAGGGCTGGAGGGAGAAGATAGATAACAGGAAAGAACCTGGCTTCTCTGGGGACCCAAAGAGCAAAACCTGTCCCACCATCCCACCCTCCCTTTATTCCTGCCCTAACCTTTCTCATAAGACAATAGCTTAACTTGAGTCTAGAAGGTAGAAATGGAACAAACAGTCTGAAAGGAGAGAGAACCTGATCCCTGAAGCCAGGAGACTGTCAGGGAAAGCCTGGCAGAAAGGCCACCATACTAATGGAGGCTGCAGTCTCAGGCCAGGAAGAGCTTGTCTCATACTTTGAAAGCATTCCTTTATTGAATAAGTGAGTATGTGGAGTGGGAAGCATTGAACTTGAGCTGAGCTTACTAGAAACGTGGCGTTCTATTTCAACTCTAGAAGCTGAGACTGTTAAATTTCCTCACAGGTGGGAAAGTTTTTTGTCTGGAGTTGTTGCCCAACAGATACTGTGTGAGAGAGAGGACCCCAGAAGCTGAGTCAGATGTGAAGTGGGGTGGAAAGAAAGAGGAGAAGAAGCACCCCGTGTGGGAAAGCAAGTGCATTATGACAATTCCCTCTTTTCTCTCCCCCAGCTCTCAGATTGGGTGAGTAATGGGGAACTCAGATTGGGAAATCATCACAGTAGGGTTACTTTCACATGATGGCATTTTGTAATTTGATGTAACATTTCCACCATCTAGGCTGTATTGGGGGGAGGGAGTCGCTGAAAATCCAAAGCAAATACAGGAGCAGTTTGGAAAACAACCAGTACTAGATGAATTTCCAGAATCCTCTGTCAATTCAATGTCACGAATCCTTAGCTATTCTTCCTTTGCATTGTTTATGGATCCAGGTTGAATCAGATCTAATTTAATCTCAAGGGACTTCAATCGCCCCAGTTTGGGTAACTAGATCCTTGACTTGCAGCTTTCCCTCTGAGGGGCCTTCTCAAACATTTTCTGGGGGGATAGCTTTGGGTGCTGTTCCTCGAACTCTGGTTTTCTACATATTAGTTATATCCTTAGGAGAGTACCTTACTCTCTGAACTTCAGTTTCTTGTCTATAAAATAGTTCACCACTACTACCATATAAGGAAATTCTGTGAACTGATTACATGATGTATTTGAAAAGTGCCAAGGCATGTGGCATACAGAAGTCCTTCTTCAGTAACTATGCCCCTTCTTCTCTCAGAAGGCCAGACATGTAGCATGTCATCTTTGCCCCAGTAGCCTGGGGGATTTTGCCCCAGAAAAAAGCAAGCCAGCATTGTGTGATGTTCTCAAAGATTGCTCCAAAGACACAAGCTTTGTCCTAATAGCTGAACAGGCATAAATAATGGACAGTCTCATTGTTGCTTTCAACCCCAGTAGTAGACTTCTTCTTAGAGCTCTGGCTGCCTGAAGCGGCCAGCCACTAACCCCTTCCTCCTCACCAGGAGTACAATGGAGAACTGGGGATAGAATTGGTGAAAATGGGTACCCACACATGTATGTTTTATGTGAGTTATACTTTCCTAAGGTAAACTTAAAGGAAATAGGTTTTAGCAAGACTGGGGATGATATCAAATAGGGACATTTGCTGAGTGTGGCTTTTCAGGAACCCGCAGATCCTAACAGGGGATCCATTTAGGTACTTCTTCAACCTTTATCCAGGACACCCCAGAGCCCAGTGTGGTGACCTCATGGTTACACTGGCATTGCATTCCTGTCTTAGCCACAGGTTATAAAATAATTTATTAGATGTCACACAAATGTGACCTTAATGATGACTTATCTTTTAGGCCGAGGCCTGGAAGAGACTGAATACTTCCAGCCTTGCTGTGACCTCCCCATGCCTCCAGTATTTGTGCAGGGTGATGTGATTCAAGTCAGCAGTGTGCATAGTGTGGAACCCCATACCTTTTGGTGTACCTCAAAGAGTTCATACCATCTTCATGCAGGGAGCGACATATACCAGGGTCCCTTGCCAGTTGGTTTTCAGGTAAGTTTGGCCAATGCGAGGTACTGGTGGAAGACTGGAAGGCAGGATGTACCAGAGTATTTCTCCTCCATTTTCCTTCAGATGAGGCCTCCAGCACTAGCTGCTTTTGTTTGCTTGTTTATTTATGCAGTTTCAGCTCTTACTAGTCAATCCCATCCTCTGTGTTCCCAGCTACTCTGGAGTGTTCCCTATCACAGTTCTAAATCTCACCCACTGGCTTCAGTTCCTGGCTGTGGTAATGCCACATCTTCCCTGTGTCCCTTCGACCCTAGATGTAGTGGTGGCTTTCTGTTCTTGCTAATATATTAGTTGCCTAACCATCCTTCCTTGGTTTCTCAGCCACACTCTTCCATCACCTATGTAACCAGTTCCTTGTTTGAGCCAGTTCCATTGTTCCTGTTTGAAATGCTTCTGGCAGGTCTGTGTTCCTCACTAGACACTCAACTGCTACACCTCCTTGAGTCAGTGCTATTTTATCATCATGTTGGACGTAAGGCTCTCAGGCAAGGTTTGTAGTCTCCCGGGCCATGCACTGGAATACTAGGCAATGTTTCCTTTCAACAGTTAGGTTTCCCTGAACATACTGTGGGTTTCATGTACCCTTTCATGACCCTGTGAGGGAGACAGGGTGCTTGTCGTTTCTTAGTGACCTACTTTCTATAAACACTAGTTAAGCTTTTTGAGATTGTCCTTGTGCTCCTTCCTATTGGTTACATTAATTTCTTTTGAGGTAAATAAACTGCTCTTAGTTCAACATCCATTTTCCCTTTTTCTTTGGTTTATGATATACACTCTTTGTTATTTCTCTGGACTTCGCAGCT